>NW_027100732.1:1035777-1090777 GCF_040412425.1 Macrobrachium rosenbergii
TATTGATTATTTTAAGCATATAATAATAATGATAATAATAATAATAATAATAATAATAATAATAATAATAATAATAGTAATAATAATAATAATAATGATATGAAATATGGCGCGTGGCTCCTCACGTAGGGGGGGAAAAATCTATTGAATTTTAACCGTCTTTCTCCCTCCCCCTCTCCCTTCCGTTTATTGTCGGGTGTGGGAAAGGACGAGGACCCCCTCCCCCTCCCTCCCTGAACCCTATGGACGCCCTGTCATAAAAGGCTGTGACGGACAGACGGACAAAACCGAACGGACTAAAGTCTCCATTGGGGAGCCGATGGTGATATGATGACGTCACAATGGCCGCTTTTAGAAACCCGTTTAAATCGAAATGATTTATATTTTCGTTCGTAATTTCGTTACGAATGACGTCACGGCTCTTTAGACCGTGTAAGCAGACGGCGGGATGTTTGTTCTTGATGTCCGTAACGCGAACGGACGGGCAGCGTCACGGACAGACGCGCACGGACGGGAAATAATGAGACAAAAGTCTCTTATGTAGCTTGTGGTGACGTCACAATGGATGCTTTGCGGAATCCCGGTAACGAAAAAGTTAATTTTTAATATCGTTCGTAACTTCGTTACGAATGACGTCACGGCTTTATAGACCGTCTAAGCAGACGGCGGGATGTTCGTCCTAGCTGTCCGTAACGCGAACGGACCGACAGCGTCGCGGACAGACGCGCACGGACGTAAAATAAACGGACAAATTGACGGACAAGTCGTATGGAGAGAGAGAGAGAGACAGACATAATATAAATGCATCTGCTTGTTTCCTCACCTTCAGTTGGACTCGGGTCCCCGTGTAGGTAGGACGCGTGTTTCCGCTCGCGCCTGTATATTTAATTGTATATTTGGGACTATTTTACGAATATTTGTAAATATTCGTGAATGTTTATGAGTATATTATTCGTGCGTGTGGATATTTGAGTGAATTTTGTAGTGGTTTTCGAACTTTTTGTGAATATTCGTAATAGAATTCGTGTGGATAATGAATATTTTTAATGATTTTCGAATATTCGTGAATATTTTTAGATTATTCGTGAATATTTACGGATATTCGTGCGTGTGGATATTAGAGTGAATATTTCAGTGGCTACTTGACTGTTTATGAATATTAGTGAACCACTCGTGTGTATTATTCGTGGATATTCGTGACTATTTTTTTAAAATATTCGCGAATATTAATGAGTATTCGTGTGTATATTTATTCGTGAATATTTGAGTATATTTAACGAATATTTATTATGCGGTTTGAATTAGAATCGTGGTTATTTAAGTGACCATTTGTTCGAATATTAGTGAATATTCGTGGATTTACCGGATATTTGTTGTGTATATTTATATGTATATTTATTTATATATATATATATATATAAAGCTTCACGCCAGTGTTGCCATATGAGAGGTTTTGTTATTGTTGGTGGAGGTAGTGTTTGTATATATAATTCGCTCTCTCTCTCTCTCTCTCTCTTACCGGTGAGAGAGAGAAAGAGAAAGAGAGAGAGAGATTCAATGCATCCGTTCATTATTTTTCTGTCGATAAGCGGCCCTCTGTTTCAGCGTGGCACCTTCTCTCTCTCTCTCTCTCTCTCTCTCTCTCTCTCTCTCTCTCTCTCTCTCTCTCTCTCTCTCTCTCATACTAAATCTGTTGTCTCTCTCAATATATGTCCATATCAATTCTCTCTGTCTCTCATTCTATATCTTTCTCTCTCTCTCTCATTCTATATCTTTCTCTCACCCTTTCGTGCTAAATCTCTCTCTCTCTCTCTCTCTCTCTCTCTCTCTCTCTCTCTCTCTCTCTCTCTCTCTCATTCATTCCATATCTCTCCCTTTTATGCTAAATCTATTCTCTCTCTCTCTCTCTCTTTCTCATTCTATATCTTTCTCTCTCCTTTTTATGCTAAATCTATTCTCTCTCTCTCTCTCTCTCTCTCTCTCTCTCTCTCTCTCTCTCTCTCTCTCTCTCTCTCTCTCATTCTATATCTTTCTCTCTCCTTTTTATGCTAAATCTATTCTCTCTCTCTCTCTCTCTCTCTCTCTCTCTCTCTCTCTCTCTCTCTCTCTCTCTCTCTCTCTCTCTCTCTCAATATATATATATATTCATATGAATTTTTCTCTCATTTTATATTTACTTTCTCTCAATATATATCTATATCAATTCCCTCTCAGTATATTTCTATTTCAGTTTCTCTCTCTCTCTCTCTCTCTCTCTCTCTCTCTCTCTCTCTCTCTCTCTCTCTCTCTCTCTCTCTCTCTCTCTGCAACACCTGTCCATACCCCCTCAGAACATCTGCTTAATTGCACACCTGCATGACGTCATCAGCCCAAAATCTATATATTTTAAAGTTACATTAGGCAGTGGACATTGAGTCCTGTGTGTTTAGACAGTTTAGGCAGGAAATTGTCGGTTTAGACATTGAATAGATAGTTTAGCAGCAAATAGACAGTTAATATACAGTTTAGACAGTAAATAGACACTTTAGACAGTTTAGACAGTAATTAGACAGTTTAGACAGTAATTAGACAAAATAGACAGTTTAATAAGTTTTTATTCCCCGGTAGGATTCTTGCCTGTAGACATTGATGCCTGTCTGTTAGACAGGTAGACATTTTAGACATTGTAGGTTGTAGACAGTAGACAGTTCCTTCTTTCAATTATTCTAATGTATGGTTCTGTAGACATTCCTTGAGAATTCTTGCCTGTAGACGTTGATTCCTGTCTTGTAGACAGGTAGATATTGTACACATTATAGGTTTTAGACATTAGACAGCTCCTATATCACCCTATCTTCTATATAACGCCTCTTTTCCTATAGGATCTTATAGGATACACAATGCTCCGTATTAGACAGCAGACATAGATTCCTGTCTATTTAGACACCAAGTAGACATTAGATTAGACAATTTTAGACATAGTCTCTTGGTTTCGTTTATACTCACTCTCTTAGACATTTCACAGTCTCTTGGTTTCGTTTATACCTCTCTCTCTCTCTCTCTCTCTCTCTCTCTCTCTCTCTCTCTCTCTCCAACAATAACAGGAAGTACCAACGTCATTATCTGTCGACTTCCGTTTTCTGTTGACATAGATAAACCTATAGATAAAGTTTTTTTTATAGAAAATGGTGCATAACATACGTATATAATATACACAGTTGATGTATATTCGGTGTATATTGGATGTATATTAATTAATGTATATTGGATGTATATTACATTAATGTATATTGGATGTACATTAGATGTATATTAATTGATGTATATTGGATGTATATTAGTGTATGTTACATTAATGTATATTGCATGTATATTAATTGATGCATATTGGATGTATATTAATTAATGTATGTTAAACACCATATTATTATTATTATTATTATTATTTTTATTATTATTATGGCATTAGACACTCTACAGTTGAATTAAGCATTGTCATATGGAACCAACTTGGAATTAGACAGGAATTACGGAATCAACAAGGAATTAGACTGGAATTATGGAACCAACAAGGGATTAGACTGGAATTATGGAATCAGCAAGGAATTAGACTGGAATTATGGAACCAACAAGGGATTAGGCTGGAATTATGGAGAATCAAATGTGGAATTAGGTCAGAATTAGACCCCCCCAACAAAGATGGTCCAAAACCCCCATCGAGACTTAGGTCAAGGTCACCACCAGGGTCACCAAAATTACCACCGGTCCTGGTCATCGTTGATGCCCCTCCCCCAGGGGGCCACGCCCCCTTCGAGGCCCCTGGAGAGGAGACGGGGCCTGTGGCGTGACGCCGGCTTCTGGCTTAGAGTTGTCTCGCCCGGGGGCACGAAACACCTCCTGAAGAAGAAGAATAACAACTGGAGGTCAAGGTCACGGGACGACAGCGACCTCGGGTCAGGTCGGGTCGTGGGACGGAGGAGGTCGGCTTCGCCCAGCTCAAGGAGCCTGACCTCGGATTGGATGTCGAGGTCGGTTGATTTTGGGGCGAAGGTCTTCGTCGAGTCGAGGTCTGGGTTATCGGATTTGACCTTGAAATCCAGGTCATCAGCGAGGTCGCCAGACCTCGGGTCAAGGGTCACAAAGTCGGGGACGCTGACCTTCGGTGATGGGTCGAGTGGTGGGAGGAGGTCGTCTTCGCCGGGAATCCCGAAGGAATCGCGGTCGAATTCCTCCTCGAGTTCGGGCACCCTGACCCCAAAGTCAAGATCGAGGTCGCCCGACGTGATGCCTCTGACGGGGTCGCGGTCGATGACCCTGGGCTGGAAGTCGAGGTCGTTCCTGACCCTCCCGAGGAAGGCGGGGGGACTCCTCCCGCGGGAGGCCCCTCCGAAGGAGGACCGCCCGGATCCCTTCGACGGCCTCAGATCCTTCTTCAGGAGCAGCCCCCTGTCGACTTCGTGGAGGTCGCCGACCTCTTGGAGGTCACCGACCCTGACCCTGACCTTCCCCGAGGAGGGCGGAGGAGCGACCACCACCCCGCTGACGTCCAGGACGAGGAGGAGGAGCCCGGTGGCCGGTGGCTCCGCATGGAGCCGACACCTCCTTCGGGATATGGGATGGAGTTGGCGACCTGAGCCCCGCCCACTTCGAGAGGTCGACCCGCAGGTCCAGGACCCTGCCGAGGTCCTACGGGGGTCTGGCGACCCCCCCGGGGGAGGCGGGGGCGGGGTCGCAGACCCCGCCCTCCCCCTGGTGGTGGCGGGTCCTGTCGCCTTCGAACCTTGCCCGAAGGATCTTGTTGGAGTGGGTAAGGATTACATGTATATAGTTATAATTATACTTATTATTATTATTATTATTATTATTATTATTATTATTATTATTATTATATTAATGTGTGAGAGAGAGACAGACAGACAGAGAAAGTAATGAGAGAGAGAGAGAGAGAGAGAGAGAGAGAGAGAGAGAGAGAGTAATGAGAGAGAGAGAGAGAAAGTAATGAGAGATAGAGAGACAGAGAGAGAGAGAGAGAGAGAGACACAGAGAGAGAATGTAATGAGAGAAAGAGAGAGAGAGAGAGAATGTAATGAGAGAAAGAGAGAGAGAGAATGTAATGAGAGAAAGAGAGAGAGAGATAAAATAAAGAAAGAGAGAGAAACAGGAAGAGAGAGAGAGAGAGATAAAATAAAGAGAGAGAGAAACAGGAAGAGAGAGAGAGAGAGAGAGACGATGAGAAACGGAACAGAGAGAGAGTAATGAGAGAGAGAGAGAGAGAGAGAGAGAGAGAGAGAGAGAGAGAGAGAGAGAGACAGAGACATAAGGGCCTTACACACAAACACAGGAACTGTCCATATTGACATCCGGGTCCTCCCCCACTCTCTCTCTCTCTCTCTCTCTCTCTCTCTCTCTCTCTCTCTCTCTCTCTCTCTCTCTCTCTCTCTCTCACGAGAACTTAGATAAACAAAAAGTAAACAAAAAATATTGAAGGAATTTGAAGTACGGAAAACGACACCCGTGACGTCACCACCTCACGACATCATCTGCCGAGTTTTAATAAATCGAATTTTTTATATATTTATATATTTACCATTAACGAGAGGCTGGTGTGGACCGACTTGACGCCTCAGGATGTTAGGACCGTGCCCAACGCGGGCTTTGAGTCCCTCAAATATACTTAAAACAGCCTCAAAATGCCTTAAATATACGTAAATATAGGTGCGTAATCCGCCATGTTGGCAACACTGACTTGGTTGGCATCCCTGACTGACATAAAGAGAGATGAGGAGGGGGGGGGAGGTTGGAGGGGTGGGGGGTTGGGTGGGCGGGGTGGGAGAGCATCTTCCTCCATCCTCCAGGCCCCCTCACTCCCTCAGTCATCCCTTAGACACGGTGGAGGAAGGACGTGTGTGTGTTGTCAGTGTTGTGCTGTGGAGAGAAAAAATATTAATTTTAATATTTTTATAAGAAGTTTGTTTATTATTATTGAATATTAATTTTTATATATAAAGTTTAATGAATTCTCTCTCTCTCTCTCTCTCTCTCTCTCTCTCTCTCTCTCTCTCTCTCTTCAAAGACCGTGGGAACGTAATAAAATTGTATAAATATTAATATATTATTATTATTATTATTATTATTAAATAAAAATTAAATTGAAAAATACGATCTAACATCACCCACGATGCCCATGGGTATCCATTACCACCCATACCCAAAATGCCCCACTGATACCCACAAATTCCCACTTTAATTCCCACGATTCCAACTCAAGCTCTGTTTTGGAATAAATATATTCTTAATAAATTTCAATAAACTTCGATAAATTAAAGTAAAATCAGCCTTTTTGTGACATAGTACCCCCCAGATACCCTCAAATACCCACTGATGCCCCACAACTTGGAATATCCCTAAAAAAAAATCAATAAATCTTGATAAACTAAAGTAAAACCAGCCTCCTAATTAAGTCTTGTGGCATGGTACCCCCAGATACCCACAGTGCCCCAGTGATGCCCCCAAATACCCACTTATGCCCCATTAATACCCACAACTTGGAATATTCCTGAAAAATTTCAAATTGCGATAAACCAAAGAGATTTCTACCTCATAATTACTTCTTGTGGCATAATACCCCAGATACCCACTGATGCCCAAAATACCCACTGATACCCCACAAGTACCCACTGATACCCCACAAATACCCACAACTTGGAATAATCCTAAAAAAATTCAATAAATATCGATAAATTCACCCTCTTAATGACGTGGTCTTGTCGCATAATGCCCCAGATACCCACAGTGCCCCATTGATGCCTCCAGAATACCTGCTGATGCCCCACAGACACCAACAACTTGCAATATTCCTGAAAAATTTCAAATTTGAATAAACTAAAACGGATTCTACTTCATAATTACTTTTTGTGGCATAATACCCCCAGATACCCACAGTGCCCAACAGATACCTACGACTTGAAATGCCCCCCCAAAAATCAATAAATCTAGATAAATTACAAGCAAATTCGACCTGTGAATTACTTCTTCTTGTGGCATAATACCCACTGATGCCCCAAAATACCCACTGATGCCCCAAAAATACCCACAACTTGAAATATCCCCCCAAAAATAACAAATCTTGTTAAATCACTAGCAAATTCAACCTGTGAATTACGTCGTCTTGTGGCATAATACCCACAGTGCCCCCAAAATACCCACTGATGCCCCACAAATACCCACAACTTGAAATATCCCAAAACAATCAACAAATCTTGTTAAATTACAAGCAAACTCGACCTGTGAATTACGTCTTCTTGTGGCATAATACCCCCAGATACCCACAGTGCCCCCAAAATACCCCCCTTATCCCCCTCCCGGGGCCCCGATCCCCGGATGTGATAAGATAAAACCTCCCAAAGCCTGGTAATTTTCTGTCTCGTAATCAGTCGCGAGCTGGGAGCCGTTCGGCGAAGTGTATATTAGAGTGTATATTGAAGTGTATATTGTAGTGTATATTGAAGTGAATATTTTTGTGGATTGGTTTAAGAGGTTTAGAAGGTTCATGTCATGAACCGGTGGACTCGTTCGGTTCAAACTTGGACCCGGTGGAAGTGACGAAGAGTGGGATATAACTTTGGAAGATTTTTGTCACATCTCAGAACGGGAGTTGTTGTTGGTGGGAGAGAGAGAGAGAGAGAGAGAGAGAGAGAGAGAGAGAGAGAGAGAGAGAGAGAGAGAGAGAGAGAGAGGAAGGTGGATAATTACAGAGGGAGAGAGAGAGAGAGATGGATATATGAAAGAGAGAGAGAGAAAGGCAGATAGATAGATACAGAGAGAAAGAGAAGGAGAGATAGAGAGAGAGACAGATGGATAAATGATGAAAGATACACATAGAGAGAGAAAGAGAGAAAAGATAAATACAGAGAGAGAGAGAGAGAGAGAGAGATTCATACATACATAAGGGTGTGCAACAGATCAGCCCAGAATAACTCATGAATTATAGTCCTGGGCGCAAGTGCCAAGAGAGAGAGAGAGAGAGAGAGAGAGAGAGAGAGAGAGAGAGAGAGAGAGACTTAATAACTACACATCCGGCCTCAGGGGCACTCGGATAGGGTGAGGGAGGGAGGGAGAGAGAGAGAGAGGGGGGGGGTTGGGGAGAGAGAGAGGGAGGTGCCCCAGACGAGTGTTTGTGTGATGCCACGCAATACTTGGCACTACTGATGCCCCTCTACGCGCTCTCTCTCTCTCTCTCTCTCTCTCTCTCTCTCTCTCTCTCTCTCTGTTGATTTCCTCCACCCCCATCTCTCCCTACTTTTTCTCTCTTTCAATCTGACTGTTGATTCTCTCTCTCTCTCTCTCTCTCTCTCTCTCTCTCTCTCTCTCTCTCTCTCTCTCTCTCTCTCTCTCAGATGCTCTTAATGTTTATTATCCATTTTTCATTTTCACTTTGAAACATGTCAAGTCATTCATTTGTCATTTCAAACCTGTTGTGATTACTCATCAAACATCCACCGTTTTTGAAACTGATTGTTATTCATGAATGGTTTTGAAAGGACTTATTTATTATTCATTTCATAACTAGCCAGGATATTCATAATTCATCCGCCTTTGACGCAAGTTTATTCGTTATTCATTTTATATAATAAGCCAGGATATTCATAATTCATCCACCTTTGACGCAAGTTAGGTTATTCAGCCACCATTTAGAAGCACACCAGACCATTCATTATTCATTTTGAATTTGAAATAGACCAGGTAATTCATTATTCATTTTGAAAATGAAATAAACCAGGCCATTCATTATTCATTTTGAATCTCTGAAATAAACCAGGCGATTCATTATTCATTTTGGAAACAAGTCAGGTAACTCCTTATTCACCAATCATTCGTTTACGTCGAAATGCAGTGAACAGAAATACGGTGTGTTACCCCACGAGTCGCTCCTAAGTGGGCGTGGCCTCCCGAAGCCCCGCCCCCTTTCGCCGACCCTGAAACAATGATGGACGTTCGACCCTGCCCCGATCCGCTGAGGGAACAGAGACGCCGCCGGCCCGTTTCGTACGTTCCGATCTGCCGGAACGGCTCTCCGTGAAACGGCCTTCGTAGCGACTTCGCGGAGCCCCGAGAGGAGCTTCCAGTCGGCTGCAACGGAAACTCGAACGAGAGAGACTCGGTTCGGTGTTTCCGCAGATTCTCTTCTTTCGGCGGAGCGGAAGCCTATGCCATCGCCGGAAACATGTTCCGCTCGGGGAAGAAGAAGAAGGACGCTCAGACGGCGGCAGCGACGGCGGTGCCCCCTCAGGCCGTGGGGGCGCCGCTCCAGCCCCCCTCCGACGCCCGGAATGCGCTGGTTGCCACTCCCATCAGGATCGCGATGATGTCGCACAACAGCAGCAGCAATAGCGGCAGCAACAAGAATGGGTACATCAACATCTTCAAGACCTTAAACAACAACAACAACAAGGACGAGGGGGACGGCCACGGGAACGCCGTCCCGAAATCGCACAGGCCCTCCTGGGGGTCCAAGAAGGACCCGGCTCTCTCGGCCACGTCCGGTCACAGGGGCTCTCTGAAGCTGTCTTCCCCACGGCAGCAGGAGGGGAAGGTCGTCCTTCGGAACGCTTCCCCGCAGCAGCAGGAGGGGAAGGTCGTCCTTCGGAGCCCGTCCCGGAGGGGCGGAGCTACTTCCCCGCCCAGCAACTCCCCCCAGAGGTCGACCTTGAAGAGGAACAGCGACAGCATCAGGCGGCGGAGCGGCAGCCAGCACCACAGGGCCAGTTCCGACTACTCGAAGAAGCGCAACAGCGACCCGGTAGCCCTGACGACCTTCGCCTCGGGCGTGGCTTCTCTCAGGGCCATGTTCAACCACGACGACGGCCCCGACAGCTCCCCGGGCAAGGAAGAGGGTCTCAAGACCGCCCCTACGTCGCCTGCCACGCCCCCGGACTCGAAAGACCTCGCGAAAACCCCTTCGAAGAACAACAAGGTACGGAGCCTCAGGGATAAACTGTTTCCCAGGAGGAGGGCGTCGGACAACGACATTCTTACCGTCAACAGCCAGGTGAGTCGCGGGTCGGCAGAGTTCGTGCCACGCAAGAGCCGTAATTTGTGGTTCGTGATTCACGCTCTGTGGGTCGTGCGAATTCGTTTGCTTTTGGGGCGACAGCTTCACCTTTGGGGGTATTATGGGGTATTTGCTTTCAGAATTCATCGCTTGTCCAATTGCCGTGCCTTCGGGCGTAGCTTCTTGGGCTTACGTACCTCTCGCGAGGTGATGCTCGTACTTAATACCTCTCGGGAGGTTACGCTCTCACTACGGGCCTCTTGGGAGGTCAAGCTTGCTTCGAGGTACCTCTCGGGAGTAGCAGTACCTCTGAGGAGGCATCAGTAGCACTGACATGCCTCTTGGGAGTTGCGGATTAAACCTACCTTTGGGGTCAAGGGTAAAGGGGATGACTTTGTGGGAAGGGTGGGGGAGGGACTGAAATATATTACCATCGTCCTTCACGGAGAGGCCGACAGAATTCGATGAAACTACACGAACGTTTCCAAGCAGAACTTCCCAGGATGGTACGGTTGGACGTACGTACGAACTGGTTTGCATTAAATCCCGTTTGCATTGTTGTTAGGTATCCCACGAGGACGTGCTCGCCCACACGAATTTGATGAAACTCGAAACGTATATTCGTAAGTGGAGACCTTCTCCGGACTGTGAGGACAAATGAGTGAACTGGCTTTGGTCTTAACCACCGAGTTTCGTTGAATTCTGTCTGCCTGGTCGTGAAGTATCGCTTAACAACACTCGTGTGCGCACACAAATGTAGAGGGGGGGAAAGGACCAGAGTCGCCGATTTTAACTGCGTAAATAAGTGCTTATTTTTTAGTGATTTAATTTTGCATTTTTTTTTTTACACTTCAGAAAGTTGTCGTTACTTTTGGTACAGCTGGAGTGACACTTAAGTAAGTGCTTTCTGTTCCTCGACACTTGACACGGGTAAATGTCAAAGGGCTTTTGAAATTTCCTCTCGGACAGCTTTTAAACATCCTCAAGGGGCTTTTCAAATCGCCAGAAGGACCTTTGAACTGTAATCGCAGAAAGGGCCTCTTCCCAAAATGGTAGCCGAGCATTGTTGACTATCTGTACAGAAAGTTGTCATCCGGAAAATGACTCGGTTTCCCCTGATCGAAGCTTGAGACGTGACCTTGCAAAGCCTGGAATTAGAATAAACCTCCCGGTTACTGTTCGAATTCGTGTGATGGAAGACGTGATCCGAGAAGCAGACGCGCTAAAAGCACCACTCAGAGAGGGGACGCCTTCGTAAGAATACGCGACAGGAAGGAAGGAAGGAAGGAACGACAGACGAAATGTCTTTCGGCCGTGAGACGAGACAGAAACCGTAGGGGACCTCCGTCGACGTCCGCTGCTGCTGCTGCTGTGGTCCGGAGGCTAGAGGAGCTGAGATGGACAATTTGCCCATCATATCAGAAGTGACGGAAGTCGCCCCGGACAG
Source organism: Macrobrachium rosenbergii (assembly GCF_040412425.1). Classification (NCBI taxonomy): domain Eukaryota; kingdom Metazoa; phylum Arthropoda; class Malacostraca; order Decapoda; family Palaemonidae; genus Macrobrachium; species Macrobrachium rosenbergii. Next base: position 1,047,255 of record NW_027100732.1, read on the forward strand.
CCCGTCATCGCCTGAGGCAGCAGGGCCCGCCGATTCGGAGATTAAAGCGGACGAGGCTAAACAAAACAGGTCGGACTCTCCGCTCCACTACGCGGACTGCGAAGACACGACGACCGGCCACTGCCGCATGTGCCGGAGGAACAGCAGCAGCCGACACTCGCCGAGCGCTCTGGAGGGGGACGACTCGAAACACGACTCCTCCTCCACGAGGTACGACTCGGCCTCCCTCAGCAGCAGCTGCCTGGGGGGCGACGACCTGTCGATAACGATGGAAGAGGACCTGGTCGTCGTCGCGGAGGGGAACCTAGCCGGCGAGGGCCCTCACCGCCTACCCTGCGAGACCCCGGGGAGGGGATCCTCCCCCTCCTCCTCCTCTCTCCCGCTGAATCACTTTGTGACGATGCGAAGGGACCAGTCGTCGAATCTCCTCCTCAGGCCCGAGCAGCATCAGCAGTCTCCGTCTCCTCCGTCCTTGCCGAGGTCTGAGGGCCACCACAAGCGGTTCAGCATCGGGCTGACGGCAGCCTTAGACCCCGGGAAGCCTCCCACGGCGGGCGTCGTCACCTCGAGCCGCTCCATGGAGACTCTCTGCGGGGTAAAGTACCGACGAAGGACTTTGGAAGCGCATGACGAGGGTGTGACTGAGACCTTTACCTTCGTGGAAATACCTCAAACTGTTGTGTCGTTTTAATAAGATACTTTATAACACTCACTGCATCCCCTTTTGTCCGATGTTCCGCTCACGAAACACACGCTTGTGGCTTGCACGAACTGTATTAACTCGTATCGCAGAAAATGCCAGTTTCCCTGTCGCTTTGTTGCTTTGCCCTTCTTCGTCTGTACGATTGCTCGTCCACTCGTTTGGTCCCTCCTTCGTCATGTTTGTCGTTTCTGTCCGTTATTGTCTCCTCTATTGTCTCCTCTGTCCGTTCTCCCATTTCCTGTCTGCCAATCTCCGCATGAGCTTCCTTGGCCAGTTTAGCTTTGTCGTTTCTTGATGTTTGCAACAAAGTTTTTCGTCAGCCCCTAAAGGCACCTTCAGAATGCACCGAGACGCAGTGTACCGTTCGGCCTGCGACCGACGTAACGAGAAATATACACCCTCTTAATCCTAACTCTCACACCCTGAAGCTGTGTCGTAACTCTGCACGAACGTAACACGTACTAGGTTCTAAGTATCCCGGACGATCCGTGAATCCCAGACGCAACACTGACGCCCCGTTCGTCTTTTCAGGTCGAAGGAAGCAGCGAGAAGAAGTGGGCGAGAAGCAACTCCCTCAGGAGGCCGTTCCACAGGGCGAGGGACAACAACAATTCCCACGGCCACCACCACCACCAGGACCCGGCGGCCCACTCCGACACGGAAATTGGAAAGGTGAGGACTTGACTTATTGCGTTTTCGTATCGTTTGATGGATGACTGTTCTGGCTGCGTTGTACTCCACGAATGCGTTTGTATAGGGTTCCTTTTGTAGTAATTTAAAATTGCTCAAAGCTTCGTATTTCACAAACGTCTTGTTCGTGGCTCTTTGGTCGCCGTTTAAAATTACTTGAAGATTTGTATTTCACGAACGCTTCTTGTTTTGGGGTCCTTTTGTAGTCTTTTAAAATTGCTCAAAGCTTTGTATTTCACAAACACGTCTTGTTTAGAGGTCTTTTAGCTGTGTAAACTTGCTCGAAGCTTTGCATTTCACAAACGCATCTAGCCCTGGGGTCTTCATGTCATCGTTTAAAATTGCCCGAAGCTTTGTATCCCAAGAACGCATCTTAAACTGTTTAGGGATCTTTGTTCAGTCATTTCCGTCAAATTTAAAATTGCCCCTTCAGTTCGTTTCAGACGCTTCATATTTTCCGTTTTTCTGGCTCGTTCGTTCTAGAGTCGGTCTTTTACCGAACAGTCAAAAAATGGAAACCATTCCTCTGCCAATAAAAGTTTGCTTTTGATTTTACAATAACTTATCGTTTTGCATTCACAAATGCTTATATGTTCTCATTTTTCATTTTCTCCTCACATTTTAGTACGTCGCTAAACATCAAGCTGACGCATCAAAGATATTTCCAAGTTGACAAATATATTTCAGATGGGAAAACCTGATTAGTCGCTTGTTGATTGTCTCAGCGCCGTTCGTACGTCGCATTTTATTAACCGACTTCTTTTTTCCAGATCTCCGCACCCCACAGTCTCCTGGACGGAGAGCGCGGGTCGGGCGGGGGAAGCGTGACTTCTGAGAGGGCCATCGACGTAGGGAGGGTGGCCGCTTGGGCGGCGTCCTTCGAGAAGCTGTTGGAGGACCCGGCCGGCCTACACACCTTCGCGGTGAGGAAGCTTCTTGAATTTCAAGTCGATGGCTCCTTTTGTGGGCGGGTTCTATATGGGTATAGGGTTCTTCATCTTCTGAATAATAATAATTTTGTCTTTGGGGTTGAAACTTGATTAATGATGTCACGTCATAGTTTAAATTGCTTTCGGAACGTGGATTGAGATTTCGTGTTAGTATATCTAAAGTTGCGTTGGCTGTGAGGTCGTCAGAGACCGTAGAATTTGCGACTCCAGTCTTAACGAAAGTCAGGATCTAGTTGATGAGTGGGTTTATAGGAGGAGGTTGGGAATTGGGGTAACTAAACATGCAAACACCACCCTACATTCAACTTAACAAACATTCAGAGATATAAACGAACAAGATTGCAAATCAAAATTGTGTTTGGAGTTGTTCCCTTTGCCACACGGATGTTCAAATTCTGTTCTCTACCTATTGTGCTTTGTGACAATGTATGTACAGTGTATTGTGTTGTGGGATGAAAAAATGTACAGACTGCATTGATTTTATATCACACTGTACTTGAATAGGCATGGAGGGTACAGTAACCATCTTACAAGCAATTCGATGTACAAACAGCAGTCTAGAACTTAACTCATAAGTAGGGTAGTGTCTGTAGTCGATTAGCCAACATTCACAAGTTAAAAAATGGCAGCTAGACGAACGACATCGTTCATACTGTACGTGCATTCGAGACAACCTGACTAGACCTTTCCCCGGCAGGAGTTCCTGAAGAAGGAGTACAGCCACGAAAACATCTACTTCTGGACGGCCTGCGAGCGCTACAAGCGCCTCTCCAGCCCGGACGAGCTGCAGGCCATGGCGAAGGTCATCTTCGAGCGCCACCTCTGCATCGGGGCGTCGGAACCCGTCAACGTGGACTCCCAGGCCAGGCAGGACGCTCAGGACAGCTTGCACAATCCCAACGAATTCCTATTTTCTCAGGTGAGGTCCTGGCTTGTGACTTGGACCTTCGACGGATGGTCTGTCGTTTGCCGCTTTTTTGTAAGTTGTACCTCGACAGAGGTCTGTCACATTCGCAGCTGATCCCTTGTCCCCCTTTCCTGCCGAGAGCAACCGGATTTGCCGAACAGCGGCAGCAGCAGTTTGCAGCAAATGTGCCTCGCTGTAGAATGTCTCAGTTCCAGAGGTCCTTTATTTAATCTGTTATTCCAATAATCGATCTCTTTCTGTATATCTGCGACTGGGACTGCGAAAGTTCAGCCAAAGCTGCAATGCATTGAATTAAAATCCCATTGTATTTTGGAAATACATTAAAAACGTTTGAATTCGCTACAGTTTCAGGTGATTACGGAACACAGTAATACTTCATTATTCTGTAATCACTTGAAGAGGGGACCAGTTGGTCTTGAAACTAGTTGAAATTGAACGTTTTTAATGTATTTCCAAAGTACAATTGGATTTTGGTTTATTTTTACAGCACGACAAGTGTGCATATTTTATTTGTGCATTGCATGATAACTATAATACTAATCTCCTTGAATTTTAAGACATTTTTATATATTAATTTATTTGTTCTTTCAGTAAAGTGAGAGCTCTTTTATTTCTGTATTCCCCTTTTCCTAACGAAGGCGTAACAGGAGTCAGACAATTCGTTTATCAATGTTCGTGTCGCACGAAACCCCCCCGACGACATCCATCAGCCTGAAGCACTCTCATCAGTCTCTCTCTCTCTTCTTTCTCAGGCTCAGAAACAGATATTCAACCTCATGAAGTTCGACAGCTACTCGCGGTTCCTGAAGTCGAACCTCTACCAGGACTGCTTGGCGAGCGACATGCGAGGGCAGACGTTGCCGTACCCGGGCGACGAGACGATGGACCCCGACCTGAAGATTATCCAGGACGACTGTCACGTCGCGGTGAGTTGGCCTCTGGTCGTTGTCCTCTACGTATTCCAGTCTTTTCAGATCTTTGTCACAGGTCCTGGAGACTGTTTGAGCGACGCAGGCTCGATAGTCATTGCATACGTCTACCAAAGACCCCCACCTCGACCCTAAAGCATGTTACTCAGGCCTGTGCGTCAAACAGGGCTTCTTGGAGGGGTCCTTCTTCAAAGACATCCGCGAAAATGACGAACATTAAAAATGGAAAGGCTGGAAGCAATGTAGTTTTAGATATGTATACGTTTCGATGTCCCTCCCTCTTTCAAATTCAGCTTCAGTTCTCGTTAAGTCTCGCCTTCGTAACGACCCTTCGTCTGCATCTATCGTTTTTCCTATCTATTTCGTTTATATCAACTTTTCCTCAAGTCGTACTCTGTAGCCATTACATAAGGGATCTTTGCAGCGTCCCTTTAACCCCAAGCTGCAACCTCTTTCATTCCTTTCACTGTACCTCCATTCATATTCCCTTCCTTCCATCTGACTCTCCACCCTCTCTAACAATTGTTTCAAAGTGCAAATGTGAGGTGTTACTCCTGTTACACCTCTCAAAACCTTTTTAATGTCAGTTTCTCTTTCAGCACTGAATGATGTCGTAGGTCCCAGCTATTGGCCTTTGGACTAAATTCTATATTGTATTCTATTCTGTCTCTCCTTATTCAGTTTAAAGTTGAGTTCCCGTTCTATGTTTTCCTAGAGTCTCCCTTTACCTCGTTTTCTGTTAAGCTCTTCTTGACGTCACACTGTCACGCTGTCTCTACCGGCCTTCCTTCCTTCTTCCGCAGGCCAGGGCACCTGACGCAGTTAGGAAGTTTCAGTTCTGGCCCTACATATGCAAGGTGAAGTTGCGAGAGAAGTGTGCGGTTGCAGGTGCATGACCCTATCGATTAATCGCTTTCCAGGTCGTCCTCCTTTGTTACGAGACGTGCTCCCGACCACCTTCTCCGACCTCGTGTGTTTGTGACCCGATTCTGACGTGGATCTAACTCCCCTTGTAACGAGACGTGCTCCCGATCGTCTTCACTGACCTCGTGTGTTTGTGACCCGATTCTAACGTGGATCTAACTCTTGTTTGGTTTGACTGACACTGCTCGCTTTTTTTTTCGTTTTTAGTGACGTGTGGTTCCTTCGTTTGCGTGTGAACTGCTGACGCGTTGATTAATCTGTTGCTGAACCTTTTGTTTTTATTTTTAGTAACACTTTTTCTCTAAGGGCTTACATTATCCGTTAACCTTAATACGCCTAAAAGCTGTACGTCGATTTTGACAGAGTTCTGACCAGAGGCGAAAGGGCCCTGTAACTAGCGACAGACAGGATTAGATTGGTCCATTTTGGCAAAGGATTTTGGGATCCATGTATCCGTTTTTGTTTGTCATCACATTCAATGTCATATACTCTCTCTCTCTCTTCAGCTTTGAAAACCGATTAAGAACAAGAGTTTGGAAATGAAATTTTGACTGTCTCGCAGAACTGTTTTGTCGCAAAAGTAATCGAGAAGTTACAGGACATAGCAGAAAGGACTCGTAAAGTATTTCACATCCTCGAAGGCATCTGTACTGTCTTCGTTTGGCCTTAACGATTGTCATTTTGAAGAGAATGGCGCCACTTAGCTAGATTAATATGGTCTCGTCTCTGACAGATGCCCTTTGTAACCTATTTGCTAAGTACAGTGAATGTTATCCAACATCAATGTCCACTTTTCTTCGTCCTCTTGGTACAGATATTTCGAAGATAGTTAACTGTGGTTCAGTGTAGATTCTTTTAAAACTATTATCGATTCCCATAATTTTAACCCGTTCTCTTAACTTTTGCAATAATTCAATTTTCTCGTTAGTCGTGGCCGAGGTAAATTGGTCTCTTGTCCGCCAGGTTTTATTGCCTTGTTACTTCGGGAATTTGAAGCCGTTTTTTGTTTAGTTTTGTAAGTTCCGTTTTATGAGGACGCGAGCAGGTCTTATTCCATACCGTTAGGTTATTTTAATGCTGTCCTGCTTGGCGTTGGTGACCACACTTAAAGTTAACATTCATAACTGCGTAACTATCTTAGGGCCTTCAGGATAAGATTATTATGGTGCTATGAATTTGACTTCCATTTCCGTGAGGTACGCCAGGTAGTGGTAGGATTTTGTTTTTCGGAGACGTTTCGATAAAGGCCGAAGGCAGGTAAGCGCGGAATACTCCGCACACGAAAGCGTAGGTTTGTGTCTTAGGGAAAATACAAATTTCTTTCTGAATTTGGTACATTCTCACGTCGGTTAATGGCAGCTGATCTAGCGGGCAGGCCAGAGCCATTAAAAGAGGTTAAAAGAAAGCCCGCGACTCACTGACGCGTCTTTTCGCCCACGCAGCTGAAGAAGAGCAAATCCGACGCGGACGAGAGACGCCGGAAGTCGCTCCTGCCGTGGCACCGCAAGGACCGCAGCAAGAGCAAGGACAGGGGGGAGGCCGAGTACCGCCGGCAGAAGAAGATGGGCCACCGGAACCAGTCGGACTCTTCCAGCGTCCGCTCGGACATGAGCGGCAGCCGGACGTCCCTCAACTCGTCGTCCGACTTGGCGCTGGGGAGACGGGCCGTCTCGAAGGAGGTGAGTGGCCGTAAAGGTTCGGGTTCTGGTTCTCTGCTTTCTGCGGCTCTGTCGTAACGTCTTTCCCGGGTGCCAGCTTTCCTTCTCCTCGTTCTCCTCTTTGCAGCGTCCGTTCCGTAGCCCCTAGCTGCGAGGTTTTCCTCCTTTTACACCTTTCAGACCTCCTTACCGTCGATTTCCCTTGCAGCGCCAAATGACCTCAAAGGTCCCAGCGCTAGGCCTTTGGCCTAAATTCTAATCCCATCCCCGTTTCAGCATAATCTCGTCGACTTGCGGAGCTCCGTCGTTTTAATTATCGTTTCCCATTCTGCCCTGTCATCTGATGCATTACATTCCCCCAGAAGCTTTTTTCTTGAATCGACAGAATATTTTAGACATCTTTATACGCCGTACCTTGATTCGTGTCCATATATAAGTGCAAATCATATCAGGGTCACACACAGCTTAATTCTTCATTCATATCAGTTTTAGAAGAGTTTCCAAAAATTATTCAGTCATTGATTGTTTGATTTTCGTTAGTCGTTCGATAAAGTTCCCATGCGAAAAAGCCTCTTTGGAGATCGTTCCCTAAATGTTTGAAAGGTTGGACCTCAATTTTTTGTATGTATAGATTTCTCGTTAGTCTCTGCATCCATTAATCTCATATCTCTCCCTCCCCCTACGACCCAAAGTCCCTAACAAGCGGAGAACTCGGAAGTCTGAGCGGCAGCGAGGGATACCACAGGTGTCGCGTCATCCTCCCAGATCTGAGCAACTCGGTGGTGGCCGTCCGGCACGGAGAAACCATCCAGGAACTCCTGACGCGGCTGCTGGAACGGCGCGGGATTTCCTACTCGACGTTCGAGGTGTACCAGAACAAGACGGATAAGGTGAGTTCTCGGAGTGTGCTATGTGTTCCTGAGAAGGAGGTACTAGATGCTTAGGTCCATTTATCAATTGAGGGGTCCTTCTTGTCGGAGGGGAGGGTCTTGAGTGTACTACGTTTTCCTGAGGAGATATTAGCTACCTAGGTCCATTTATCAATTGAGGGGTCCTTCTTGTTGTAGGAAAGGGTCTTGAGTGTACTATGTTTTGCTGAGAAGGAGATACTAGCTGCCTAGGTCCATTTATTAATTGAGGGGTCCTTCTTGTCGGAGGAGAGGGTCTTGAGTGTACTACATTTTCCTGAGGAGATATTAGCCACCTAGGTCCATTCATCAATTGAGGGGTATTTCTCTTCTGATGAAGAAGTTCAAGCGAACATGCATTGCGTTACCACCCTAATACGATTCAACTTGTATTTTAATATTTCACTCACATTTTGAATGTTAATTTATCTGTTTTTTAAGTAACTGATCTCCGCTTTCTGTATTTCATACGACCTGTCGCTTCTTTCAAACATTCGTTGGAGGCCTCTGGAATATCAAGTCAATGGCCCCTCTTTGTGGGCTCGTCCCACGTGAATAGGGTTCGTCTTTCCGCACTTGAATCTCAATGCAATTTTATTCCTTTCAGCTCATCGACAAGAACGACGACAGCGTCATCTTGGGCGGCATGGAAGTGCGGATAGAGCGCAGGGTCCTCTTCCGCCTAGACCTGCCGAATCGGAAGACGGTTTGCATCAAGGCCAGGCCGAACAAGCTGACGTCGGAGGTCCTGAAACCCATCTTGCACAAGTATAGCTACAAACTGGACCTCATGTCCATTCACAAAGTGAGTGCGGAAGGTTTGGTAAAGTCTCTCGCGGCCTCGTTACAAATATTCAGAGATACAAACAAACATGCCTGTTCTATAAAATACAGCAATGTATGTACAGTGTATTGCATTTTAGGATGAACAGACATAACAGTATTGCATTGACTTCGTACCATACCCTACTTGAATAGGCCTGAAGAGTACAGTAACCAACTTAAAAGCAATTCAGCATGCAAATGGCCGTCCGGAACGTAACTCGTATTTAAGTAGGGTGGTGTCTCTCTCTCTTGCAGAATGTTTGGGTCCACAGATGAATCTAATCCTTAAAAACTATTTTAAATGGTTGTATGATTTCACACAAAGAATTAACAGGTTTTGATACCATCAAAAAGAAATGTTTCCAGGCTCAATCTAAGCTAAGCTGTTGCTCGTAGTGCCATTACTTAAGGCATTACTTAAGGCCTTTGTAGCGTGCCTTAGACCCTGGCCTTTGGTCTATATTCCCTGTTCAGTCCAATTCAAAACAAAAGTAAACGACTTTCTAACACCCGAATGATGGTCCTTGGTGTTTACGTTACGTACGAGGTTGTGAGTTTCTTAGCAAGAAGATATATTTCACATACGTTCTTAATCTTTCTGAGTAATTTGAATGCCATTTTTGATAGCTCGTACTTACGGAAAGAGAGAGAGAGAGAGAGAGAGAGAGCGTGGAAACTGATTACTCTTGAAATTTCCAGGTTGGCGAAGAGAAGTCGATCAACCTCAAGGCTCCCATCACCGAAATTGACGGCGACAGGCTGGTGGTTCAGACGAAGGAGGAAGTCAAAGGTGGGAATAATTTCGCTCGTCTTTTTTAATTGGTGTTTCGATTTTAACGAGAGTCGGCCCTCCGGAAGATAGTAACAAAGAAGCATTGAGATTTTGGACACACCCCAGTTTGGACTGTGTCGATTACCCCCTTACGTTAAGTCTTACCTATACAGCGACCTGTCGCTGTGAACGCATTGAGAGAGGGTAGGTCAGTCCAGGTCTCACATGACCTGGGCATAGCATTAGGATTTTGTTTTTCAGTGACAGTTCAGTAACGGCCGAAGTGAGGTAAGCGTGGATTACTCCATATATGAAAGCGTAGGTTTGTATGTTAGGAAAAATACAAATTTCTTTTTGGTTGGATATTTTTAAGACAGTTTCTTAGGCCGAGTTATAGACTTGGCACTTTGCCGAGAAGTCAGTCGAAATGAACGTCTCAAATCTAGGCTTAATTATTTTTACTAAACGCATTACTTTACAAGAGTTTTTGTACCACGAGACGTCTTGTTAGTTTAGGGGCTAATGTCGTTCATTTTCGGAAGGTTTTTGAAGGTTCGTCCCCAACGTTAGAAGATTCGGAGGTCCTCTTCGAAACTGAACCGCTCATATCTTCAATGTCCCTTCTCTTATAGATACCATTCCAGTCCCTTTGACTTCCATTTTTTATAGTCTCGCTGAATCGTTCCGTACACTGTAGGCATTGCTTGAGGTCCATTGCAGCATCATTTCGGCCCCTGGGTGCAACCTCTTTCGTTCCTTTCACTGTACCTCCTTTCATATTAATTTCCACCTTCTCTCGCAATTGATTCATAGTGCAATTGCTTTGAGGTTTTCCTCCTGTTACACCTTTCAAACCTCCTTACTCTCAGCTTCCTTTCCACCGCTGAATGATTCATAGGCCCCAGTGCTTGGCTTTTGACCTAAGTCTTGTATTTCATTCTGTTCAGAACCTCTGGTAGATAAGTTTCATTGATCAGTCAGTCGTTTTCTGTGGCACCCAATGGGATGATTGAACCACCCAATAATCCTCTATGTCAAAAAGTTATCTCGGTAACCATTCGTGTTGAAGGAGGTCTTCGAAAACGTCACTGTTGGTTCTGATGTTGTTTGGTTTCTAATTTACTTATTTATTTTTTCATTAAACGAGATCTCTTTCTGTATTTCCCCTTACCTCACCTTACGTCATCCTAACGAACACCATATTCTCTGGAAATTTGCATTTTAAGTCAGTGGCCCCTTTGGTGGGCTTGTTCCATAAGAATAGGGTTCCTCATCTTCTGAATAATAATAATAATAGTTCTGTCGTAGATTACGTTCACCTAAGAAGCTTAATCCAAGGTCAGAGAAAGTGGGTTTTGTATAGATTTCCTCTTAATGTTATAGAACTAACATCCCGTCTGAATCTTGCAGAGTGGGGCATCGAACCAGCGCGGCAGAAGAAGAAGAGGGGAAACGGTAACACCCTGGACGAGATTACCAACAGGGTCTTCGAGGACCTCCTGAAGGGGAAGTCGGAACAGAATTTCGACGAGCTGGGAATCCTCGATTTTGACGCCCGGTCGTCGAGGGTGAGTATACGGACGGAGTTGACGTACTTTGGGGTACTTTCAGGTGGACTGCCAGGCAGTGTGTGCGTTCGGCAATATTTCCGAGACAGTCTCGCCCCATGAATAGCTAAAATCCACGAATACTTAAAACCCCTCTAAAAATGCTTATAACTGCATATTTTGATAGTTCAAAACACCAAAACCCCTCTGAAAATGTTTATGCCTGAGTATTTTAATAGTTTTATCACAAAAGGTGCATTCAGTCACGAAAATATGAAAATACAGTAATTAGTAAATATTTCTCTGTGAAAAACACCGCGAATAGAATGTCAAGTATTCGAGGGGGTCGACTGTACCCTCGGTCATATGTTGGCCCAAATCCACATGTAACTTTTTGCCGACCGAACTGAATTCTGAATTGGTACCCTATTTGTTGAATGCTTCATATATATGCCAAGCGAATTTCAGCAGTTAGTGATTAGCCTCATGTCATCGGAAAATCTTAATCGGTTTAAGGTTGTAGGTCAAATCGATGCCGTTTGCAAATCTTGACTTAGACAAATTCAGGACTTAAGATATTTGGCTGTGTTTTTCTGAGTAAGATGAATTATGCAATTGTACGTACGTAGAATCAGAAGTTCTCTGACTTGGGGATTTCAACGCATTTTTGTCTCAGATACGACAGTTTTCAGTTCCTTAAACGGTACGTTCGTTTGCAAGCTTGGAAAGACAGTGCGCTAAAAGACGAATAGTCTGTCCCTACGAGATTTAAAATGATTGTTTAATGTCTAGTTGTATTTGTAGTTTTATCTTTCATAGCAGTTTTTTGGTATTCAGTGTCAGCTTTTTGTCTAGACGCCTAGTCCTGAAATCAAGGTTCCATCGTAGAAGTTAAGGGAACGTTAAATGTCCTTCAATAATTCAACGAGAAAACACGACAGTAAAAATCAGCAAGCAGTTTTTGTTCCGCTGATTAACCGGAGATATTGCATGCATTAACTTTGGCAAAAGGTGCTGTGTAAGGTGCCTGCTCTGTACGTTGTATCTTTAACTTCTTTCCCAAACGTCTGAATAAGGCTTCAGACTCGCTCAGAAAAGACTGCAAGATATAATGTTATTATTTTGGATCGAGTAGACTGTGCTGTTAAAATGAACGTTCCGTGAATTGATTTCCAATCCATGCGAGCGTGTAAATGCACAATTTCATAAGTGATTGAGAGATTTGGGAATAATCAGGATATGGTAAACATGTTTACCACTGTAAATGTTAGACTTCCCTATTTGTATGGTACCGTTAAAACCCATAATATGTACTACTGGTTCATTGTCTTATAAACTGCTTAAATTCCTGGTCACTGCCTAACCGTGTCACTGTAGAATTAATCTGTGTGGTTGACACTTGCTTCGTTTTTAACAGAAAATTCTACCGACAAAAATCTGGAATGCAAATGGGCAATTGCTTGTCCCCCGTGTTAACAAGTATTTACATGGAATTTTATGAGTGCAGAATAGCTAATTCCATTATGGCAGATGTTATTTTCTGGGTGAGATATGTTGACGATGCGTTTGGCGTACTGAAAACTTATGTTGACATTCGGAAAATTTTAGGATATATCAGTAATTTAGGGTTGACAAAGACGACAATGGTATTATTTCATTTTTGGATGTTGCAGTTGTGAGGTCATTGTAAGTTTAAATTACACAGAGAACCTACAAATAACAGTCTTATACAGTCTTATAATTAACAAAGTAGACATAAAACTCTCAGCATTGGGAACAAAGTTTCTGAGAGCACTTAATATTTGCGGTCCAGAATTTATCAATGAGGAATTAGAATTTACATACGAAGTTGGTATTCAAAAAAACATTAAATTGGAAGATATTAACTACGGTCTAATGTTAGCAAGAAAAACATTTGACCCAATTTTTTTATCTTTCGCGTACCTACCCCCATTAGAGTCTATAGTCTACCCCTCAGGGTAACTTGGTAAAAATCTCATTCGTAATAGTGTGGTAGTTTTTATGTAGGACAATGTGGGAAGGCACTCGAAAAACCCGCTTTAAATTTACAAATCGACTGGCTTGGGTCAAAGATTTTATTTAAGAGCACAGGTTTTATTGAAAAATTTGATAGAGACAGCTTGCATTTTTCACGGCCAAGGAAGAAATTTTAATTAGTCGCCTGGTTTGTACGAATGAGATCCTTTTATTTTGCGTGTCACGAGACGTCAGTGCAAATTGGATGATGTTATCCAGTAACTATCATGTTACATACGTTTGTTAATATGTGCTCGGTGTCATGCTGCTTCAAATGGACGTTTTAGGATTTTGTTGGCTACATAAATTGTAAAATTTTTCTCTTTCCCTAACAAGAAGAGGTCCATTGGAGGACGAAACTGTTGGGCACGTTCTCACAGAAACACCTCGACTGTCCTCCATTGTACGTGCCTAGCATCGGTTTCCGACTAACCCGACAACTTTCCCATTGCAGACGGAACACAGCAGCGACCAGTCTTCCTCTGGGGTGACGGGTGGCTTCGGCCTTCGAAATTCTGCTCCGACAGAAAAGGCAAGTAGTGCGGCAAGTACAGACACCACCTTACTCGAGAACATTCAGCTTACAAACAAACCTTTCCTGAAGGTGCGAGACACCCATTGAATGTCACCCTCTCCTCTCTTTTCCATCCTAAGCATCTAGAATTCCCTTCCAGTTTAGGTCGTCTTGAATACTGACTTCCATTGCGATAGGACGTCGTACAATCGGCGCTTCGGAAGTTCAAGCGAAGATACAATGCAGTTTAATACTTTTTCTTTCTATTTATGAATTTACTGTGTTATTTATCGGTTTGTATATTGTTTCTTTTATTAGTGAGATTTTTCTTTGTGTATGTCCTTGTACCTCCTCTTATTTCTTCCTAATGAACACCTTATTCTTTGGAAGTTTGAATTTCAAGTCAGTGGCCCGTGTGGTGGGGTAGTTCCATATGAATAAGTTTCATCTTCTGAATAATAATAATGTCAAAATTAAGCAACATTAATAATAAACAAGCATTTACGTCTGATTCCGAAGCCTCCCTAAAACACGCTTCTGTTCCCACAGGACCTGAACAAGTCGCGGAAGCCCCCAAACAGAGCGAGCGTTCACGACAGCCTCGGCGTCAGAGGGATGCCGCCGCCCGACCACGCGCTGATCTCAAAACGCCGCGGCATGGGGAGCAACACGCCCAACCCCAATGACGGTGAGAACTCGTGGGAGAGAGGGTTCTTCTCTGCGATTATCGCAGTAACCCGACAGGCTCGACGTCCGTACTTATCGGCTGCGACGTCGCGATTGTTTCAGATGGAAATTTTGAAGCAAATCTGAATTGAATGATAAGTTTAAAGTACAAATTAGTCGAGCTTAGGAACTACCGTACATTCCTGTACGGGGTCTGTTGGAATTAACCTCGCTCTCTCTTCCTCAGAGCTGTACGAAGGCCTGAAGCGGGCCCAGAGAAGCCGCCTGGACGACCAGCGGGGGACCGAGATCAACTTCGAGCTCCCCGACTTCCTGAAATGCGACGACGACCAGCCCGAGGTGGGTATCGGAAAGTGTGGCCGGCTGGCCGTGAAAAGTTGCTGCGATGGTCGTAGATGTTGAATCTGCACCCCTTCTTTTGTAGGCTGTATGTCGTTAGGTCCTCGTGGTACGGTGTTAGATTGTGGATGTCATCGCGAAGCGGACGACAAACTCTCATGTCCCCTGTAGCCGTAGTCTGAGATTTCCTTTACAACTTTAAAGCTTCTCGTCTCAAGTATAATGAGTCTGCTTATTAAGATCTTGCAGATTTTGTCGTCTTGAAATCGCTTATGACTGATTTCCTGAAGCCAGGTTATTACAGGACACATTTAAATGATTTCTGAAATCAAATAACCATTGCAGAATTCCGTATGAGAAGATTCAGTGCTTTTGACGAGTGTCGTAGAATGTCTTATCATCAACGGAAGGCTGCACATTACATTTCGTTAAGAGTTTACCCATCTCGTTCAGGTTCTTTCCCGTTTATTGTAGATGAATGAGGACGGGTGTGGGTTTTAGATGTCAGTGGGCTTGCAGATTTGTGTCTTAGACAATTGGTGATGTTTTCTCTCTCAGCTTAAAGCCTAGGCCCCGTTACATATAGTTTATTGTAGCTTATGTTGGTGTTTCCATTTCCATGAAGGGTCTGTAATCTCTCTCTCTCTCTCTCTCTCTCTCTCATATAGTCAATATATCATTGCACTTGACAACGGTGGCGGTTAAGATGCACAGAATTCAAAACATGCTTATTACTTTTTGTTAAACTTCAGCCTGAGAACATCTTAGATGCATTACATGTGCTCTCTCGTTTGCAAAAGATGTATGTTGGGGCTTTTTTAAAATGTTACCTGTCTCGGTGTAAACCCGTGCTTTCTTGATGTTGCCATAATGTGCCTGGCCATTTTTTTAGTTTTTTTTTCCCAGCCAAATTCAGCCTAAGGTTTGGACATTGCATCTGTGCTGTCAGTAACTGTCAGTTGCATGAAGATTTCGGTCCTGGGGGAAATCCTCGTTCGTCGTTCGGTTCGTTTTGACGACAGCTTTTCATCCTTTCCCAGAAATCCACTTTTGATTTCGTTAATCCTTAGGTTTTTGTCATTTTTCAAGTGTCACATTTTCCATGATTTCTTGACGGTTTACAGATTACCCAATACCTTGTTCTTTTTCAACCCACTTCTGTTTCTGTAGCGGGCTACCTCTTCGGTATTTTGCAACGATTTGATGAAGTTCTAACAGGCAGTCCCTGGATTACGACGGGGGTTACGTTCCGACGCTGCGTCGTAACCCGAAATATCGTTGAAAATCGTAAGAAAACCTAACTTTTAATCAATTGGGTGTCTTGTAAGCGTCGTAAACTGCATTTTTATTGAGTTTTCATCAAAAAACCTCCAAATTTTCACCATTCTGCCCCTTTTGAAGCCATATTTCTTCTTTGGATTAGTGTCATAACACCAGAACGTGCGTTGCAACCCGGGAAATAATTTTTGATGAGTGTCGTAAGCTCGGAACGTCGTAACCTGGGGACTGCCTGATTAAACCCCTGACATCAGTCTTCTGTAGCTATTTTTAAAAGTCGTCCTGTTCACTGTGATTAAACTCTCCGTGTGACCTAAGCCTTGTGTTCATTTTAAAATGACCCAGTTTTCTTTGATGAAACCTTCAGCCAAAGTCTAGTACCCATTATAAAATATTTCGTTCTGATTAAATCTTCTCGTCTCCAGTTTTCGTTACCGATTTTAAAACGATTCTCTCTGATTAAACCCTTCCGAACCTACTCTGCCGTAAGATGGAAGACTGTATTAGTGTTTCACGAGGCCAGTAGGTGGCATATAGTTTCAATTTGCAGATACTTCAGTCTTCGATTTTAGGGCAGTGCGGTCGTCTGTCCTCAAATTGAAATGATCCGGTTTAATGTTATTAAGTCCTTTCTGGTCCCAATCTTTGGTATTGTACTTAAAGTAATTCTGTCCTGTGATTTGACCATATGTGATGTCAGACTTACGTCCCAAATTTTTTAATCGGTTCCATTTCGGTCTTGATCTCCTGCTGTCCCCATTTTGAAGTGTTCCCGCTTGCCGGTCTTCTGTACCGATTTTAAAATGTTCCCGTTTGGTCTGAGTCTTCTGTCCCCCAGTTTTAAAATGTTCCCGATTTTAAAATGATTTTGTCTGCATTAAACCTTCTTGAATCTCTGGTTTCCTGTCCCCAGTTTAAAAATGTTCCCGGTGTGGTCTCAATCTGTCCCTTAAATTGAAATGTTCCCTGTACTTTTACTAAATGATTATTAAACCTTCTTGAACCTCTGGTTTCCTGTCCCCAGTTTAAAAATGTTCCCGGTTTGGGCTTTGTCTCCTGTCCCCAGTGTAAAAATGTTTCCATTATGGCAGTGGTTCTTAACCAGGGGTGCTTGCACCCCTAGGGTGCTGCGAAGCCGGTTCTCAAGGGGTGCGAGGATGCCTACGAATAGTTAAAGCAAATTATTTTTATATATGTGTTATTTTTTTCTGCAAAAAATAATTATTATTGTTATTATTATTTTAGCTTTTGTTTATTCCAGCAATTCGGGGGGTGCGAGAACCGACATCTGGTTCGAAAGGGGGTGCATACATTGAAAAAGGTTGAGAACTGCTGCGTTACGGCCTTAAGCATTCTGTCCCCATTTTAAAAACGTTCCCGTCACGGGCTTTAAACCTTCCGTACGCATTCTAAAACGTTCCCCCGCAGGGTACCACATGACTGCATGTCCATTGTTGTCTTTTTTCAGGTGACTAACACTAACCTCTAAAAAAAATTAAAATCTTGGTGGCTTGGGGTGTACCTCTTTCTCTCGCTCTGGGACTAAGCAACCTGTGGGTAAGTGTTGGCCGTTGAGTTTTGTGTGTGCGTGCGTGCGTGCGTCCGCGCCTCTTGCCCATGCTAATCAGAACTGCAGACACCACCCTACTAGCGAACGGGTCGTACGTTCGGGACGGCCGTTTGGGAGTTGAATTTTTTGTGAGATGGTTACTGTACGTTTGTTCATCATACAACACAAGTTTTGATTCGCGATCCTGTTTGTAGGGTGGTGTCTGTACTCCTGTCTTGCTTACTTCTCCTGCGGCTTTTCGGGCTTGGTTGCGGCTAGAATAGAGAGCCAGTTTTGACGGGTTAGAGAGCTTTGCTTGTGCGTGTGCGTGTGTGTGTGTGTGTGTGAAAAGAGACTTTCACAGAGGAAGCGAAGGCAGCCCGGAGAGGTCACGACACGCTCCCCTTCCTCATCTGGGCCGCGGAACGTAACTGCTTCTCAATACCGGACACAAACGCCTGTAATGTCCGTTGCAGTTTGTTCTGGGAGTCCTTCCCTAAAATTAACGTACGTCCGATGGATTCGGCCAGGTCTCTACTAATCTCAGTGACGTCTACTAATCTCAGTGATGTTTGATTGTAAAACGGACTCAAAAATAGAAAGTTATCTTTGACTCGGAGTCGGTTTGGTGCCGAGACATTCGTGGGAGTTTGTTTGATCTAAATCGATGCAGTGATTATAAGGGAAAACATTACAGGTTTAAATTTAAGGTTCTTTGCAACCCCATTCATTCCTTTTACTGCACCTCTGTTCATATTCTCTTCCATATTACTTTCCACCCGAACAAATATTCCGTAGCCCAACTGCTTTGAGGTTTTCCTCCTGTTACGCCTTTCAGACCTCCTACTCTCAGTTTCCGTTCCAGTGCCGAATAACCTCATAGGTCCCAGTGCTTGGCCTTTGGCCGAAAATTCTATATTCAGTTCAATTCAGTCAATAAAACCTTTACCAGTTAGGTTGCGAGATTATGATATTTATCAAGCCACTACTAGTAAGACTTGGAAGAGGTGTCTATTAGACTATGTAATTAATATTATTATTATAAAATGACGTTCGGGAAAAACCAAGCGCTGGGACCTATAAGGTTCATCTTACGAATCAAAGGCTCACGGTGGGTCGAGATTCTTTCGTAAATGTTCACGGTACAGTAATATTAATCTGATTACGCGATCTAATAGGTATCTTTTCAAAGTAACAACTCCTCAGCGGCTTGTTAATGTTCTAATTGCGCTCTGCTTCTCTCTGGCTTTACGGTAATCCCCCCCTATTTGCCGGGGATGCGTACTGCACCCCCCCCCCCCCGCATATAGCTAAAATCTGCGAATACTTAAACACTTAGAACTGCCTATTTTGATAGTTTAAATACAAGAGAGACCCTCTGAAAAAGCTTATACCTGAACATTTTAATAGTTTTATCAGAAAAAGTGCATTTAGTCCTGAAAATATGAAAATACAGTAATTAGGGAACGTTTCTCAGTGAAAAATACTGCGATTGGGCGAATTTTCCGCGAATAACGGGTAGAAACTGTCCACGGAGAAATCCGCGAATCGTGAGAACGCGAATAAGGGGAGGTTTACTGTGCGTCGGTTAATCTGTAGCAATTTTAAGCATTTTACTTTGTGCCGAGTCCCTTATCGTAACTCGATCTTCATTTGAACATTGCGTTCGATTTCGCGAAAGAGTTTCGTCCTGACGTTTAGTACTTAGAGAATGAGACTGCTTCCTATGCGAATATATTTACTCTGTACAGACTCTAGTAACTATAGTACAAGTACGTCTTACGGAACTGTAATGCATTTATCGCCCTTCTATATTTTTCTCATCCTAGAGTACGCCGTAGAGGGGTACTGCGCACGAGGTGCACGTCAGGCATTACTAGACCCCTAGCTGTAACCCCTTACATTCCTTTTACTGCACCTCCATTCGTATTCTCTCTCTTCCCACCTGGCTATCCACCCTCTCCTAACGATTAATCCATAGTGCAACTGCTTGGCCTCAACTCTATATTCCGTTCCATCCTAGAGTAGATCTTAGCCTAGGCCTGGGACGGCCCCTCTAGCCGGCTTGCATGACGCGGAATGCAGTTAGTATCGTCGCATCTGTCGGTGGACTTTGCACCCGATTGCTTGCCGTTGCATGGGCATGCCGTAGGTAGCCGCAAAAAGACGCAGGCGGTCGCATTAGAATGTTTTAATACGAGAGTTGTGATTTAAAACTGTAGACTATAAGTATTTTTTTTAATTATTTTGCTGTACGGAGGATTTTTGATATTCATTTCAGACCTAGAGTTCAGTTTTGGTGTTTATTTCAGACATAGAGTTCAGTTTTGGTATTTATTTCAGACCTAGAGTTCAATTTTGATATTTATTTCAGACCTAGAGTTCAATTTTGATATTTATTCCAGACTTTGAGTTCAAATTCTATATTTATTTCGGACTTAGAGCTCAATTTCGATATTGTTTCCAGAATTTGAGTTTAAATTCTATATTTATTTCAGACATAGAGTTCAATTTTGATATGTATTTCAGACCTAGAGTTCAATTTTGG
Organism: Macrobrachium rosenbergii; assembly: GCF_040412425.1. Classification (NCBI taxonomy): domain Eukaryota; kingdom Metazoa; phylum Arthropoda; class Malacostraca; order Decapoda; family Palaemonidae; genus Macrobrachium; species Macrobrachium rosenbergii. The sequence continues at coordinate 1,067,041 of NW_027100732.1, forward strand.
TATTTATTCCAGACTTTGAGTTCAAATTCTATATTTATTTCGGACTTAGAGTTCAATTTCGATATTGATTCCAGAATTTGAGTTTAAATTCTATATTTATTTCAGACATAGAGTTCAATTTTGATGTTTATTTCAGACCTAGAGTTCAAATTCGATAGTTATTTCAGACCTAGAGTTCAAATTCTATATTTATTCCAGAATTTGAGTTCAAATTTGATATACATTTCAGACCTATTCAAATTAGAGTCTGTATTTTCTAAAGTTTTTTGAGGTTCCAGTCATAAGAATCATTAAGCTTTTCTTGCAAGATTTCAGCCCATCAGGAAAAAAGGTGATCAATATGACGTCGAATCGGTTAGAATCCTCCCGTATAATGTATTTCTCGTTGTACTGAAGTTCTGTAAATGTCTGTTGTAAGAATTTTAGACATATAATTCACTAAAAGTCCTCTTAAAGGTCCGTTGCTGAACTAAAGTTCTCCCAAAGGTCCGTCGTAAGGAACTCCTCAGCCTTGTCGACAAGATTCCTTTTTGTTTTAGTCTGTGAAGGGAGTTAAACGATTTTGATAATGAATAAGGATTTAGGATCTCGCATCTAATATATTGTGACGTATTTTAATCCATTCCTCGCCCTTCCTCCGCCACAGGACAAGGAGAACCAGCGGGCGCACTTGACGGACCAACTCCTAGCCCAGCTCGAGTGCTCCTTCTCCGACGGGGGCGTCATCCCCACCCACAGGGAAGCCGACGACTACTTCAGCATCGCCCACCCCGAGGTGTGGGGGGGCATCCCCACTTCGGGGACGTCGGGGCCCCACTCGGCCAACGCCACCCTAATGGCGCCCGACCTCGACCTGGACGACTTCGACGACACGCTCGTCGCCGGGGAGGACTCGCTCGGGAAGGTGGTGCCCATGCCCGACGCCCCGAGCTGCCCTGCGTTGCACATGGACCCGCCCAACTTCTCCCCGCCGCCCCCGCTGCCGCCCAAGCCGAAGCTGGGCGGGACGAGGGGCCCGCCTCCGCGGCCTCCCTCCCGCCAGCTGCATCCCTTCAACCCACCTACGTTTTCGTCCACGAGCGACGACGACGGCCTCCACCACTCTTCGGATCCCCCGATCCACCTGGGCAGGCAGAGCATCAGCTTTGTGTAGCACTTGCGTGACGATGGCGCGTCTGGTTTGCGCGACGGGCTTCACCCCTGACAGTGAGAGAGACTCCTTAGGGGTACATATTTTCGTGATAGCTTCCCGACAGTGAGAGAGACTCCTTAGGGGTACGGATTTTCGTGACGGACTCCCTGATACCGAGAGACAGTGTTGGTACGGATTGTCGTGTGTCTGACGAGTGGAATTCCTGACCCTGAGAGAAACTCCTCGGGGGTACGGGGCCATCGCGTCCAACGTCTGCAGTATTGTGTCGCCCTCACGGACCTTCTTGGAATTGATCGACAACCGCGAGATTCCCGCTTCGGAATTGGTCGACAGCCACGCAGTTCCCGTTCAGGAAGTTGATGTTGCGTCCCTTGGCTGATGGAGCGTTCTTTAATCTTTTTTTGGTGCTTATGTGATCTTTCTCTCTGTCTCTCTCTCTCTCTCTCATCTTGGTTTATTCTGTCTTCAAATCCTTTACTCTCTCTCTCTCTCTCTCCATATGTTGGTTTATTCTATCTATCGACCAAATAAAATTTACATTAATCTGAGGGCAGTCTCTCTCTCTCTCTCGCTGTAAAATCTTAGTTGCATTAGCCTGAGGCAATCTCTCTCTCTCTCTCTCTCTCTCTCTCTCTCTCTCTCTCTCTCTCTCTCTCTCTTTCTCTCTCTTTCTCTCTCTCTCTCCCTCTCTCCTTTGTAAAATCTTAGTTGCATCAGGCTGAAGCCATCTTTTTCTCTCTTTCTGTCCACCGTAAAGTCTTGGTTGCATTAGCCTGAAGCAATCTCTCTCTCTCTCTCTCTCTTTCTCTCTCTCTCTCTCTCTCTCTCTGTAAAATCATAAGTCGCACCAGAGACCTCCAGCCAAGAACAACGACGACGTGCCTTAACTCCGCCCAGACGACGAAGAACCATCGATTCACGCCCTTTCGCCTGACCCTCCTCCTCCTCCTCCTCCTCCTCCTCATCCGTGCCGTTCGTTCCCACAAGTACAAAATCTGCCTTTTCGCCGACGACGAGCAAAAACCTTCACGTAGAAGCTCTACCACGTGCCATTCCAATCCATGTACAGTTTTATACGCGTACGAGAACGTCTTGAACGAGTCGACGATTGAATAGATGTTTTATAGATTTTATACGAATATATATATATGTATACAGGCGGTCCCCGCTTACCGGCTGGCCGCGCTCGGCCGGGGACGGAAATCCCTCCCCCTCCCCCCCTAGCCGTTAACCGGGGACTGCCTACCGAGGAAGGAGAACGCCCCTTAGGTGTTGAAGTGTGATATACAATTCAGTATTTCCCTGTATAGACCCGCTGTAAATATATATATGTCTCTTTTTACGTGACTAATTGTAAACGACCGGCTATACCATAAGAAGATGCTTCCATGTATGTATATATATATATATATATATAAACCAATTTTTAAGTCCATTCAAGTGTCGAGACACTGTTTTTTTATCTGTGTATATATTTATATATATTATAAAACCATTCGTAAGTGTTAAGTCGCACACACTACTTTTTTTTTTTTTATATCTCGGTTTACGACGTTGTACATAGTGAAAATTGTTCCTATCGTCTTTTTGAAATCTGTCCGAAATAGTAGAATCAGTTTCTATTCTCCATTTACTACACTTGGCAATATTAGGAAAATAAAATGATTTTTAATTATCGACGAGGTTTCCTGTCCTGTGTATGTCATTTTGTCACTGCTTGTGGCTATCGTGTGTCGATATGTCTTGTCCTGATCGACATTCGAAGGCTACCGTTTATTTTAGGATGGTTACCGTACCTGCACACCCCTATTTTAATCGTTTGGGTGTCTTCTAAGACGTAAACTGCTGTAGGGGCTGTTTATTCGACACAATTGGTGCAGGATGATAGGAACATTTTCAGAAGTTAAAGAAAATTCTTTTCACTTATCCTAATTTATTAACCTCAATATTACGCTGGCCTGAAGACCTCCTAACTTAGCCTAACTTAATACTATAGTTCATCAAAACTTTCAACGATCATTTGATAAGTTTTCTAATGTTAATTCAAACCGGAACTAGAATAAATCAGACTCTAGGTTCCCACAACTGATTTAAAGACGATTTATAATGCAGTTCACACAACTGATTTGCATACTAAGTTTTCCACATTTCCAATAAAAGCGTTCGGTAAAACACCGGTTTTCGTCGTGCCCCGTTACCCAATGAACGGCCACGTAACAGCAATTTATAGATAATGCTATAATGCTGTGAATAGGGAAAGCATTCAGCTATGGGCATCAAAACTGCAAGTAGAAAAGAAAAATAACAACTTGAAAACATCCATCAGACATCCGTAACAAAAACGCAAAATAAACGTCATAAAAAACGTCACTGCAGCAAAAACGAAACCATCAATTCACGCAGACCATCTTTCGTCGTCCAAACCCAACCGTAGCCTACCACACTGCATTTTTCTTAAGTTCTTTATCGAAAGACTTCCAAGTTTTGACCGTTCTGTCGTTTCTGGAGCCATATTCCTTCTGTCGGAGCGGCGTCGTAAACGGGACGTGTTGTAACCCGGGAAATAATTTTTTATGAATATATTTGAAGAGTGCCGTAAGCTTGGAACGTCGTAACCCGAGGACTGCCTGTGTTCAGATCAAATGGCCGAGCTTATTCCAGGAAAACCTGGTTATGTTTTCTCTACAGGTATTCAGTAGTAATCGACTTCGGTAACTCGGTAAACATTATACTTGAAAACCCCCTCTAAAAATGCTTATAACTGCCCCATTTTGATAGATCAAATCACCAAAAAACCCTCTAAAAATGCTTATACCTGAATATTTTAATAGTTTTATCACAAAAAAGCATTTAGTCACGAAAATATGAAAATACAGTAATTTGTGAATTGAATTTTTTGCGAATAAAGTCTATATTCGTTCCACAACAAAATCCGTAAATAGTTGAAGGCGTGAGTCCGGAACCACGAATGGGTGGGCGTCCACTGTACATACAATGTAATGCCTACGGTCTACTACGTGGAAATGACTGTCAATCAGACCCCACACCCATCCATTTTGAGGGTTAGAACCCGCTTAGATATTCGATGCATTTGAATGTAGCTATTCCATGTTTTTTGCAGGCATGTTTCTGACGTGAACTGCAAACTGTGGACGCCTTGTTTTTTTGTCTTTTTGCGGGTCTCGTTGCTTCCTGGGTAGGACCATCGTCCATCGTGCGTCTTTCAGCTACGACGGTCTCGACGCCAAGTGTGAATGGACCGTTGCGTCGAGTTCAAGAACTTGCAGAAATAGCCTCCTTTTGAAGCTAGTACCTTTCTCCCAATCTGGGTTCACCTGCAGTCATAGCACAGATCGATTGTATGCCGAGATGTGTACAATACTGTCAAACAATGCCATGGGCCATCTCACAGTTTGACGCTTTGACCTATATGTTGCCACTGGTATGTCGAGATTTTCCACACCACCTTTTGTTGAGTTGTAAATTTCAATTACGCTTGGTTTCTTATCCTGTCGCTCGCTATAAACGACAGAATCGTGCATGCTTGTAAGCAATACTACGGTCTACCCTTTCCTGGGACGGCATGAGATGAGTACGTTTTCATTATGGTGTCAGAGTTGAAAATACTGTTCTCTTTCCGGAGTTCGCAAATTCTGCCGGAAGTTCCTTCCGATCCTTCCGGACGGTTCCGACAATCGTCTGCTGGCGCTCGGCCAATTCTTCGCTCAAGGGTATAAGCTGCAGCACCACACGCTTACCTCGTTCTTGTTCGGGTCGTTCGTCTCCCTTGCGACCGAGGTACACGTCAGCATTCCGCAGGTAACTCGTTTCTGAATCTCAGGCAGCCCAGATCTTGATTCCATTACCTGTCTGGTTTAGATGGAATATACTGTCTTGAAGGGACATTTCCCACGGAAGGGGACTAACATTTCACCTACGGATACAGTCGCCGACACATCGAACATCAGACATCCCTGATGGCAGCTAGTTTGTCGTTACGTCTTCTGGGGTTCAGAATCTCTTTCTCATCGAATTGTAACGCTTTGATATTTGGAAGAACTTTCCTAGAGACATAGTCGCCCGAAATATCGGTCGTCCGAAAGCATCGTCCCGCAAGCTTCAGGGGGACTCGCCCCGAGACTTGTACAGGCCAGCTAGGATGAGTAGTCCATGGAATGCCCTAAGTTCTGTCATATTTATGATATCTCTAGTTCCTAGTACTCTATTTGCTTATTTGTTCATCATTTCCAAGATGTTACCGAACGTATCTGGAGTTACTTAGAGGTCGAATGCAGAGGTTACATCATCTGTAATTCTTGTTGCGTACGGCGTAATGCCAGGATTCTGATCAATCGCATTCTCGGTACTTCGTCTACCTCCTGAGGAATCTGTTTTCTTTGCATGCCACAAAATGTCTCCATCTTTTGAAAGAAATTTTTTAGAGTTAGAATCCTGGCTATCTGCATCATCGTCATCACCAGGCTCTGAATAGCAATCGTCACTGTCGAACTCGCTGTCCATTGAGACGTGATCACGTTCTTCATCTTGTGAGGCGATGTTATAAAAATCATTGCTGGAAACTGGGAGGTTTTGCTGAAATATAAATTAGAAGAGAACGGTGATACAATGAAATAAAAATTACTGTATTTATCCTTTACATTGTGCTAACCAGGACTTCTGACAATCGTTACGCTTAAATGCATTATCTTACGTAAGAGCTTTTACAAATTATGTTCCTGTAATTTTACAAGGCAGTCCCCGGGTTACGACAAGCTCGGGGCTTACGACCTTCGTCAAGTATATTCACCAAAAATTATTTCTCGGGTTACAACACTTGTTCTGGGCCTACGACGCCGATCTGATGTTAGAAATATTGCTCAAAAAAAGGCAGAATGGTCAAAATTTGGAGGTTTTTTGATGAAAAACTCAATAAAAATAGTTTACGTCATTAACAAGACCCAAGTGATTAAAAGTAAGGTTTTCTTACCGTTTTCGACGATATTTCGGGTTACAACAACTTCGGGCTTACGACACGGTGTCAGAACGGAACCCCCATCATAAACCGGGGACTGCCTGTACTTCAAGATTACCTTGTTACTTGCTCAGTCATGGTGAGAACAATTCTGATCAAGTGTGTTAGACTGTTCCTACTTTCCTGTGGTATTTAAACAAACCAGTTTTCTGTAGGGAGCGGAACACAATAAAAGAAAACGTAAGATTTTGACGTGTACATATGTTTTTCCATTAGTCGACCCCTCGTATCCATGGGGATGTATACCAGTACCCAGTACTCCCCGTGGATGGCTCAAATCTGCGAATACTTAAAACCCCCTCTGAAAACGCTTGTAACTGCCCTATTTTGATAGTTCAAAACACCAAAATCTCCGCTAAAAATTCTTATACCTGAATATTTTAATAGTTTTATAACAAAAAGTGCATTTAGTCACGAAAATATGAAAATCCAGTAATTTGTGAATATTTCTCTACGAAAAATACCACGAATAGGCGAATTTTCCGCGAATAATGTGTATATATGTTCCAATCCTGAACGGCGAATAGGCGAGGGTCCATTTGATTGGCAAATGCAACTTTGAGAGTCTATAGCCTATCGGCAAAGACTTGAGAATGGTTTTAACTGGCGAATTTATGAGTGGCCTGTCGCAGGCGACCTATAAGATTCTATAGCCTATCGGGCAGAGACTTACAAACGGTACCTGGTTAACTATAAAGGGTTCTAGCGAATACGACTAGCCTAGGCCCCATAGGTAGGCAATAAAACGCGGTGAATATCTTGGTAAGAGTAAATTTACGATAGGTTTCGGTATACTTTTTGTATTATGGTAAAACTGGAGACTGCTGATGTGTCCCTCTGGTTCAGGAATGTAAAAAAGAAAAAAAAAAAAAGACGGTAAATATTATAAACATAAAAAAAGACATGAAAATATTAAAAAAAATAAGCAAAAATTTGTAAATATTCCTTAAATTAAGGACAATTGCCTAGGGGCAGGTTCCTAGTGCCCAAGGGGTATTTATGGTATGGGATTGCCCCTTAAAATACCCTTAAATTAGGGACAATAACCCAGGGGTATGTACCAATGATATCACAGCTTGGGTATGTTGGGGCAGGTGTTCCAGTGCCCAGGAGGCATTTATGGCATGGCATTGCCCCTTGACATACCCTTGAATATCCTAAAATACCCCTGAATACCTTAAAATACCCTTAAATTATGGACAATTACCTAGGGGCATGTACCGATCATATCACAACTTGGGTATGTTGGGTATGTTGGGACAGGTGTTCCCAGTGCCCAGGGGGCATTACTGGTATGTTATTGCCCCTTGAAATACCCTTGAATATCCTAAAGTACCCTCGAATACCTTGAATTAAAGAAAATAAACCAGGGGCATTTACCGACCATATCACAGCTTGGGTATGTTGGGGAAGGTGTTCCAGTGCCCAGGGGGCACTTACTGGTATGGTATTGTCCCTTGAAATACCATAAAATGCCCAAAAATACCACCGAATACCCTAAAATTAAGGATAGTTATGTAGGAGCATGTACCCATCATACCACAGCTTGGGTATGTTGGGGCAGGTGTTCCCAGCGCCAAGGGGGTATATATAGTATGGATTTGCCCCTTAAAATACCACTGAATACCCTAAAATACCCTTAAATTAAGGACCATACCACAGGAGCATGTAACGATCACACCACAGCTCGGGTATGTTGGGGCAGGTGTTCCCAGCGCCCAGGGGGCACTTATGGTACGGCATTGCCCCTTAAAATACCACTGAATACCCTAAAATACCTTAAAATACCCTTAAATTAAGAACCATACCACAGGAGCATGTAACGATCACACCACAGCTCGGGCATGTTGGGGCACTTCCCAGTGCCCAGCCCCCTAATTCAGACCTTATTTATAGGCAAATTACAGTAATTAATTACGAATTACTCATACAGATGACCTCTTGCCACTTAATTATTACTTATTTAAGTGGCTCCAGCTCTGTAATTGGCTCCTGTAATTAATTACGGAGGTATTTAGGAGCTAAGTGGGAATAAGGGATAAGACGCCATTTGTTTACATTTGGTGAAGTCGATCGATTTCCACCGATTGGAATTAGATCAGAGATTCGGAGTAATGTTTTAATACGAAAACCATTTAAAATTTGATATTTTTCCGGTATATTCATCGCAATTAAGAATAAAACATTAATAAAAATAACTTTTAATAATTAAAATATTATTTTATATAATAAATTATATTAAAAAAGCGATAATAATCATAATAATTATAGCGAAGATGGCGCGCAATACCAGAATCTACATCACCTTACGCCAAGGTATCACAGTCTTGGTAATGTCTCTATTAGAAAGCCTTGTAAAATTTATATTTTCCAATATATTTATTGTAATAAACTAAAAAAAAATATCGGTATATTTATAAAATAAATTTAAAAAATATTTTATACAATAAATCTCATTATTGACGCCATGATTAAAAGAAATATCACAAAAAATATTGAGCACTTGAAACGCCCCATAATATCGATTCTTTCTCAATATATTTATTTTAATTCGATTAAAATATCGTTAAAAATAAAAATATTTAATAATGTTCATATTTACAAACCCAAATTCATCATAAACGTAAGAATGATTGTATGAAATATCAATAAAATATTAAACACTACCAAGATATTCGTCTTTCGTCGCCAATGTTTACGTTAGGGAGCTCAAAAATATTTCCACTGGTTGAAATGAAATTTTTTTTATTACTAATATATACAAGCTTTTAGATAGCTAGAGAGAGAGAGAGAGAGAGAGAGAGAGAGAGAGAGAGAGAGAGAGAGAGAGAGAGAGAGAGAGAGAGAAAGGGGTACCTACGGAGAGAGAGAGAGAGAGAGAGAAAGGAATGCTAAGAAATGAGAGTGAGAGAGAGATATAAAGGGAGAAAGAAATGCTAAAACGAGAGAGAGAGAGAGAGAGAGGGTAACTACATAGAGTCAGCGAGCTAGAGAGAGAGAGAGAGAGAGATAAAGAGAGAAAAAGGAATGCTAAAAAATAAAAGAGAGAGATAGAGGAATGTTAAAAAGTGCGAGAGAGAGATAGAGAGAAAGTAATGCTAAAGGTGAGAGAGAGAGAGAGAGAGAGAGAGAGAGCAAGCCAAGGAGAATTTTGGCGTGATGTAATGAATAATAAAGAAGAAGACTCCACCTGGCCTCATCAGTAATAATACCCATATGCCCAAGGAGTATCATGTAGGGCAGGCCTTATACCCTAATACCCAGTAGTCTTCACATCCACCTTGTCACCTACGACACGGTACCATTCTCCTACCCCTGTCTCCAGGCAAGAAGACTGACAACAGTCAATATGTATAGTAGGATTATTATTATAGTATCTTCATGTCTTGGAGGGGGAAAAATTCCCACGTGGCATTTGGTGGCCGCGGCGGGATAAAGCTTTTCCCCCGGGGAAGAATTGATTCCTGTCCACTCTAATATCAAGGATAACTTTTCCTAATGGAACCGAATAGCTCCTTAGACGTGTCTGCGACTGTGGAAAACAAAGACTAAAGGGACTCTTGCAATACATTAAACAAGGATATACTTGAGTAGCCTACTAAGTGGTGACACTACCCTATAGGTGTGCGTTCAACACAGCTCTCCCAAGAGCTTTGTCTAGCCTGACACTGGGGTTGGATTGACCCCACTTACGCAGGATGTCACAACACTCTGCAACAAAAGAGCTCTCCACATACGAAGACAGAATTTACCCCTATCGAGGCGTCCTAATGATTACCAAACTCACCACTCTCCACATACGAAGACAGAATATACCCCTATCGAGGCGTCCTAATGATTACCAAGCTCACCAGAGCTCTCGGCCAGAAACGACTCTAAGCTTGAATCGCAGAGGGGTTTGGAAAGTGGTGTACTCTGTCCTCAAAGGTGTACCAAACCAGGGCACTGTGTGAAATCTTGTACAAAGCGTTTTATATTACTTCCTTGTTCATTACCTCAGAACTACAAAGTTTTCACATTCTTGGCCATTGCGAATACGATGATATAATTATCGTATCATAATGTCTTGAAGGGGGGAAAATTCCTGAGAGAGAGAGACAGAGAGAGAGAGAGAGAGAGAGAGAGAGAGAGAGAAAGGAATGCTAAAAAGTGAGAGAGAGAGAGAGAGAGAGAGAATTGGTGCTATTATCTGGCCGGTAAATGGTAGGATGTGTCATTTGAGGCGAGTATTAGTATTGGATGGGATGGGAATAATTCCTTCTATCTCAGCTTCAAGAACAATAAGCTCATCTGCGGTCTACAAGGACATTGTTTTGTTTAAACTGTTGAAATTAATGGCATCGCCGTTTGTAGTGTTATAGCTTTTATTGTTAAATAAAAGCTATAATACTTGTATTATAGCTTTTATTAAGGCTTTGTATTTAGTTTTAAGACTTCACATTGGCTACCCTTAAATGCTTCAGTGTTGAAAGGTTCAATTTAGGTTTGTTGATAGCTTACGTAGTTTAAATAAAATGGTGGTTTGTGGATTCAAAGATATAATTTTTCATTGTGGAATAATAAGATAAATTTCAGGAGTATAGTGTTTTTATTAACTGTTATTCTTTAGATTGGGAGTTGATTAGGATTAATAGATCAATGCACTGTTGATTATAACTCCAGTTCTGTGTCTTGAGATGTCATAATATAACATTAAAATGTCTGTGGTGAATCGATGGAACCATTTCGGGCAATTTGGGGGATTGTGAAATATGACTTAGTGATAATTCGAGCTCGAATTTGGGAGCCGAAATGCTCCTTCCGCGATATCTTGCGTTGATACTATATATATAAATCAAATCTAATTTCGGGTAAAATCTGAGTGTCCGTATCTTCGAAGGTTCCAACTTCTTTTATGGCTTGCACGGCCTAGTTGGCAGCGGCCTTGCCTTTCAGTTGAAATTTATTTCTGTTCCGCACGTGAGTGTGTGTTGAAATATAAATATTTAATGAGATAATTTATGATAATTACCTCCACGTTATTTGAGATAACAGTGCAAGACGTAATTCTCATATATTATCTTCATCATATACACTCATTTTATCAATGGCACACAATGGCGTCGTTATCGTTGAGTAAATGTGTTGATAAACTTTCGTCTATATGTGATAAGAATATATATATATATATATATATATATATATATATATATATATATATATATATATATATATATATATATATATATATATATATATATATAACATTTGCGTTTATTTAATTTTAAATAAACATAAACATTCGCAAGTGATAAATATGCATTGTTTATTTGTCAGATAAGCGAAGATAAACCATAAATATAAAAAAAATATACATTATTTACTCAATAAACGGGAATAAACGGGAATAAATAGGAATCAAATAGGAATAAATAGGAATGCTTCCAGTACGGCGATGTGTTGACGTATGATGACGTCATCAGAAAAGGCTTCTTCTCAAGTCACCCCGAGAGAGACAAAGCCTTGGGACGATGATAAACCTCCCGAGACCGACTTGGGACGAGATTAAAAACAACATTATTCGTTATTTCTTGCTTCTTGTCCTTTATTTCCACCCCGCCCGTGTGGATCCGGATCGATTCCGGGCCGGTCTTTCGTCCGGGGGCCGAAACGGCGCATAATTCCGTCGATTATTCGCGAAAATCGACGAAATATTTGACTCCGTTTCGGCGAAGGTGGCCGTTTGACTTTCGGTGGGGTGTTGCTCGGTGACGTCACGGGCTACTGCCTAGCCGACGTACAGACGATTATAGGGTGTGAATTACCTCTTATCATTAACCCTAAGCCTGTTTTAATCATTAATAATCATTAATTAATGATATTTCATGTATTTATGGTCATTTTAGGCCTCATAGGCCCGTCGTAGGCCTAAATCAGACGTGCTAATGGCGGTTCGAGTGGATGGGTGTTGCTCCGTGACGTCACGGTTTACAACCCAGACGCACTCCGACAATTATAGGTTGCTAATTAGCGCTTATTTGCGCAAATGAGGCTATTTATACGAGCTATTAGAAGTAGTTAGTGATTGTTAGTGTATCTGTGTGGTTAATATGGTGTAAACAAGTGTGAGATGGGGTTATACACGCCTACCAGCCTACCAAAAATCCAATGTTTTGATTTCTGCTTCTCCCCAAATCATTCGCCGAAGTCGAGTCAGTGTACCTGTGAGTGTCGTGAGGTGAGGACGTGTCGCTCGGCGCTCCGCCTTCCAAAAACCCCCCCCAAAATCTCCCGCCTAGATGACTATTTCGCGCCCGTCCCTTCGGATCCACCCGCGGGCGGATGTGATATAAATACACCCAGGTGAGTGTAGGGTGTATATCGGGTGTATTTTAAGGTGTATTTTGCCCCCGCAGGTTATTTTCGTCTATTTTTCCCCCCGCGGAGAGCGACGGTCGTCGGGACCTCAATGCATCGGAGACATTTTTTTTTTTTCGTTTTCGCGGCGAAAATGTTGTTTGTTTTCGGTTGTTTTCGGTTGTTTCCCGACGCCGTTTGTCGGGTTGTCTTGTCGGGTTGCGTTGCCGGATGGTCGGGCTTCGCTTTCGGGTCGGGGGCGGTCGGGTGGGCCGATCGGTTGTGGGTTTATTTTTGGGTTTTTTTTTTATTTTTTTTATTTTTGTCTTTGGAAGAAGTCGAACCGGAGTGTCGGTTGTGTGTGTGTTGAAGAGGAGGTGCTGAGAGAGAGAGTCTCTGTCTCTCTCTCTCTCTCTCTGTCTCTCTCTCTCTCTCTCTGTCTCATATTTCTTAAGCTTCTCTCTCCCTCTCTCTCTCTCTCTCTCTCTAGCTAATTCCTGAAGCCCCCCCCCCTCTCTCTCTCTCTTTCTGTTTCTCATATTCCTGAAGGCCCCACATCCATCTCTCTCTCTCTCTCTTTCATTCTTAAACCTGTCTCTCTTTCTCTCTCTCTCTCGCTAGTTCCTGGAACCTCTCTCTCTCTCTCTCTCTCTCTCATTCTTAAACCTGTCTCTTTCTCTCTCTCGCTAGTTCCTGGAACCTCTCTCTCTCTCTCTCTCTCTCTCTCTCTCTCTCTCTCTCTCTCTCTCTCTCTCCCCGTTCTAAACATTCTAATACATTCGTGATGATCATTTTAATATAAAAAATATATATAAATTAATATTAATAATTATAAATATATATTTTATTTATTTATTTAATAAATATATAATATTATTATTTTTATTATTATTATTATTATTATTATTATTATTATTATTATTTTTGTTACTACTAAGGTTTCCGGGATGAGCGATGTACGATAAGCCGCTTATATTTTTTCGTTTTTGCTTTCCATATGAGTGTGTGTGTGTTTTAGTCTCTCTCTCTCTCTCTCTCTCTCTCTCTCTCTCTCTCTCTCTCTCTCTCTCTCTCTTTACTGCTGTTTGTATACATATATATCTCCCTGGCCCCATTCTCTCTCTCTCTCTCACATTCCTTCCAATCTCCTCACAACACACTCTCTCTCTCTCTCTCTCTCTCTCTCTCTCTCTCTCTCTCTCTCTCTCTCTCTCTCTCTCTCTCTCGGGGTTAAGAAGAATACCGGTTTTTCTCCTTCGGAGGGGCGCGGCCTCCTTCTTGGCCGATACCCGACAAGGTCAATGTCGCTGGGTTGCATTCCTCCTTGTGACCCTTGCCCAAGGTCGGGGTCAGCCCCCCCCCTCCCCCACTGTCCTGCGCGTAATGTAAGTCACTCTCTCTCTCTCTCTCTCTCTCTCTCTCTCTCTCTCTCTCTCTCTCTCTCTCTCTCTCTCTCTCTCTCTCTGCGTTAGCCCAGACCTATGTCCGTTAATATCTCGTCAATTGGTCGATTTTTATCGACGTTGCGTCGCTTTCAGTGGACGACAAATTGTAATTGTAACTTCCATGATGTCTGTTTAGTCGTCTTGTCGCTTCAGGAGCGACTTAGTCGCTTTTAACGACTGGAAAACGACCTAAAACGACTGATAACTTTAGCTACCCAGCGTGTCTATTAGACCTGTCTCGGTAATATGGCGTTGATTTATCGATTTTTATCGACGTTGCGTCGCTTTAAATAAACGACAAATTATATATATATCTCCTGGAATGTCCGTCGAGTCGTCTTGTCGCATCAGGAGCGACTTGGTCGCTTTTAACGACTGGAAAACGACCTAAAACGACTGGTAACTTCAACTATCCAAGTGGGTTTGTTAGACCCATCTCGGTAATATAGAGTTGATTTATCGACTTTTATCGACGTTGCGTCTCTTTAAACAGACGACAAATTGCATATACACCTTCCGGAATGTCCGTCGAGTCGTCTCGTCGCTTTTTGCGACGCAGAAACGACCAAAAAACGACGCAAAACGACGCAACAAAAAAAAAAACGGCAAGGCCATCACTCCTAAGGCAGAGGAAAGTCACTGAAACACGTGGGAACATATTAATGGGGGGGGGGTGTGGGGGGGCTGGAAAGGGGGGGGTTAATGGAGGTCCTATTTAAACCCCTACCTCCCTCCCTCCCCCCTAATTAGGGGGAGGGAGGGACGGCTCGTTGAAGGTTCATACTGACCCAGTTACCTGTTTCTCTTCATTTCTTCGTCTTGGGAGAGAGAGAGCGGCGGTCAGGTGAGGGAGTGATGTACCTGGGGGTCAGACGAATGTTGTGGCAGGTCATACAGGCCGTCTGAGGGGGGTGGGCTAGCAGTCGCACCCCCCCCCTAAATTCGGGAAGGGGGTTCCTCAAGGGGGTGATGGTCGTAGATAGTGGTCTCACGTGAGGACTGGACGTTTACGTGGAGTTCTGGGCACTTTTTGGGTATTTTTTGGGCATTTCTTGGGCATAAATGCCCGGTTATGTGGTCCGTGGGCACCATGAATGGCATAGAGAGAGATAGAGACGCGGAGAGAGAGTGAGAGAGAGAGAGACAGAGAGATATTAGTACCATTCTTGGGACCGGACATTTCAACCAAATTCTGGGCACTATTTGGGCATTTTCTGGGTATTTATGCCCGTCTCGTTAGCACCTGGGCATCCAGAATGGCGGAGAAAGAGAGAGAGAGAAACACGGAGAGATAGAGATAGAGAGAGAGAGAGAGAGAGATAGGCATTAGTACCATTCCGTGTCGACCGGACATTATCGTCTAATTCTGGGCATGTTCAGGGCATTTCCTGGGCATTTGTGGCCGTTTCGGTGGTCCCTGGGCACCCAAAATGGCGTCTCTTTGAAGAGGAAGGTCTCTGTTACCCCCTGAGAGAGAGAGAGAGAGAGAGAGAGAGAAATATTTGTACCATTCCGTGATAGGTCTACTTTCTCCCTAGGGAAATGACGTTTAGATACACGCATGTTTTCTCTCTCTCTCTCTCTCTCTCTCTCTCTCTCTCTCTATCTATCTATCTCGCTCTCTCTCTCTCTCTCTCTCTCTCTCAATAATAATAGTCTCAGGCCACATATATTTTGCGGTTGCTCTTAATTGAGAGAAAGTTCTGGTGTAGAAGTTTCTATTTTAGAGAGAGACAGAGAGAGAGAGAGAAAGATGAAGAGAGAGACAGACAGATAGAGAGAGAGAGAGAGAGAGAGAGAGAGAGAGAGAGAGAGAGACACCAGTTCTCCTTGTTGCTAATCTAGTATCATGAACTCATCATGTGAGACCCCAACCGACATCTCGAGTTCCTTCTCTTCTCCTGCTCATTTCTCCCTCTTCCTCTGTATTCCCCCTATCTCCTCGTTATCAATCCATTCCCTAATCATCCCTCTACGTTAACGAAGGCGAGAGAGAGCGAAAGAGCGAGAGGGAGAGGGAGAAAGAGTGAGAGAAAGAGAAGAAAAAAATGCTTCCGACGGAAGCCGTCTAAAGTCTTCTTCATTTGCGCATGCGTAGTAGGCTGCTGGCTCGACCCGACATGCGAGATGTACGACGACAGTTTTCCCCCTATTTTTTTATTCGTTTTAAATAGAATTTCTTCGTTAATTCGTTCTTTTTCACCTTCGCTTTTTCGTTATTCGTTGTGGCGACCGTTTCGTGACGTCACGATGACGTGGTTCGTTGTATGGGAGGGTGAAGTGAGGTTCGGAGTGAGGTTGGTTATCGCGCAGCGTGGCAACGCTTCGCGGCATACCTAAGGCAGTTGAATTCTATGATAATGAACGGGTGTGTTGGGGAGAGAGAGAGAGAGAGAGAGAGAGAGAGAGAGAGGGAGGAGAACGAGGGAGGGAGAGAGGGGGAGGGGGAGAGACAGAACGTAAAAGAGAGAGAGAGAGGCAGGAAGAATGAGAAACAGTTACATAGAGAGAGAGAGAGAGATAGGAAGAATGAGAAATAGATATAGAGAGAAAGAGAGAACGATTGAGAGACAGAGATAGGAAGAATTAGAAACAGAGAGAGAGAGAGAGAAAGATGGAGAAAGGAGCGAAAGATTAATAGAGAGAGAGAGAGAGAGAGAGAGAGAGAGAGAGAGAGAGTTGAACGTCAAACGAGGCCCAAGTGGAATCCCCAAAGCCAAGTAATAGACGACACCTGCTGCTAAAGCCTTCCCCAGTCTCCAAGCTGTTGGGTTGTTCGTTTCTCAAGCTTCTTTTGAAGCTTTCCCTCAAGCTTAATCAAGCTTGGAGCTTCGGCTGACGTTGTTCGCTCCTTTATCAAGCTTTTTAACCCCTTTCTCCAGATTTTTAAAGCTTTTTCTCGAGGTTTTTAAAGCTTTTTCTCAAGGTTTTTACAAATTTTCCTCAAGATTTGAAGACTTTTGTCAAGTTTAATCAATCGCCCTTAAGCTTATTTCCAAGCTTTTTTTAAAGCTTTCTCTCAAGCTTAATCAAGCTTGGAGCTTCAGCTGACACTGTTTAGTCTTTTCTCAAGCTTTTTCTGAAGCCTTTTAAGCTTTTCTCAAGATTTTTAAAACTTTTTCTGAAGATTTGAAAACTTTTCTCAAGTTTAATCAGATTTTTAAGCTATTTCTCAAGCTTTTTGAAGCTTCTCTCAAGCTTAATCAAGCTTAGAGCTTCAGCTTGATAACTGTCGATTCTTAAGCTTTTTCTCAAGCTTGTGTTATGCTTTTTCTCAAGCTTTTTAAGCTGTCTTTTTCGAGCTCTTTAAGACTTTCTCAAACATTGTAAAGCTTTTTAAGCTGTTTCCCAAGATTTTTAAGTTTTTTTCTCAAGATTTTAAGCCTTGTAAGCTTGGAGCTTTTGTTTTTATCTTCAAGCTTGGTTTTCTAAAGCTTACTGGTGTTTTTCGAAGCTTCAAGCTTATTCTTCTCAAATTGGAAACCAGAGCATAAATTGTTGAAGATTAAGCTTTATAAAGCTGGAAGCTTAATTTAAAATTAAGCTTGGAGTGAAGTCGAACGTTATTAAGCTTTTTCTCTCTCTCTCTCTCTCTCTCTCTCTCTCTCTCTCTCTCAATTGGTTTAGGGCAAAGTGGGGAAGGCGGGGCACTTGTTTATTAAGTGAGAGAGAGAGAGAGAGAGGGGCAGAGAGGCTGTCTCTCTCTCTCTCTCCCTTCAGTGGTGAATTGGCGCCTCTCGGGGCCAGGGTGGTGCGATAGATCTCTCTCTCTCTCTCTCTCTCTCTCTCTCTCTGTTTACATTTTGACTCTAATTATGTGATATTTATTGGCGACTTTTTATTTTAGCGGATTTTTATCGTGATGATTTTTTGGCGCCTTTTTATTTTAGCGTTTTTTTTTTTTGTTTGTTTGTCTTAATTAACTTTGTGTGGTTTTTCCAAGCTTCAATTGTGTGTATTTTTGTGTTGTGTTTTTCCAAGCTTAAAGTGTGTGTATTTTTTAAATTAACTGTGCGTGGTTTTCCAAGCTTAAATTGTGTTTTTATTTTAACTGTGTGTGTTTTTTCAAGCTTAAATTGTGTGTTTTTAGTTTTCCAAGCTTAACTCGTGCGTGTTTTTTCAAGCTTAAATTGTGTATTTTTTTTTTAGTATTAACTGTGTGTTTTTTAAAGCTTAAAGTGTGTGTTTTTGTTTATTTTTTTTAATAAACTCTTGTGTTTTTGCAAGCTTAAAGTGTGTGCATGTTTTAAAATTAACTTTGTGTTTTTTTGCAAGCTTAAAGTATTTTTGTGTTTTTTGATTAACTGTGTGCTTTTTTCAAGCTTGAATTGTGTGTTTTTGTTTATCTAAATTTACTGTGAGTTTTTCCTGGCTTAAATTGTGTTTTTTAGTTTTCCAATCTTAGCTTGTGCGTGTTTTTTCAAGCTTAAATTGTGTGTATTTTTGTGTTTTTTCAAGCTTAAATTGTGTGTATTTTTGTGGGTTTTTTCAAGCTTAAATTGTGTGTATTTTTGTGGTTTTTTCAAGCTTAAATTGTGTATTTTTTGTGGGTTTATTCAAGCTTAAATTGTGTGTATTTTTGCAGGGTTTTCATGCTTAAATTGTGTGTATTTTTGTGGGTTTATTCAAGCTTAAATTGTGTGTATTTCTGTGGGTTTTCTCAGGCTTAAATTCTGTGTATTTTTGTGGGTTTTTCCAGCTTAAATTGTGTATTTTTTGTGGGTTTATTCAAGCTTAAATTGTGTATTTTTTGTGTTTTTTTTCAAGCTTAAATTCTGTGTATTTTTGTGGGTTTTTCAAGCTTAAATTGTGTGTATTTTTGTGGGTTTATTCAAGCTTAAATTGTGTGTATTTTTGTGGGTTTTTTCAAGATTTTCTTATGTGTTTTTTATTGTATTTTGTGTGTTTTTTTATTGTTGATTTAATGGACCCGAAAGTGGTTCACTTAGAGTGGAATAAATTTAATATTTTTTTTATCTGATAATTTACTGAGGCCTATTTGATGCCATTAGGCCTCAGGCCTCAGTGTATAATAGGGCTCTCTCTCTCTCTCTCTCTCTCTCTCTCTCTCTCTCTCTCTCTCTCTCTCTCTCTCTCTCTCTCTCTCTCAATTGCTTTTTATCTATTTCTCTCTCTCTCTCTCTCTCTCTCTCTCTCTCTCTCTCTCTCTCTCTCTCTCTCTCTCTCAATTGCTTTTTATCTAGTTTTTCTCTCTCTCTCTTTCTCACTCTCTCTTTTTCTCTCTAAACTTTTGTTCCTCTCTCTCTCTCTCTCTCTCTCTCTCTCTCTCTTTTCCTCTATCTCTCTCTCCCTCTCTCTCTCTCTCTCTCTCTCTCCTCATATATATGTATACATTGAAATTCTAGTAACCTCTAAAAAAAAAGGGTCCTAATCTAACCCCTCCCCCCCAAAAGGTCATGACCTCGTAAGCCGACACAGAAGGGTCAAAGGTCACCATCCACCATGTGGTCATACGTGTAAGTCACAGGGCCACGGATTTTAATGTTTGCATGTAGGTTGCCACGACATGATGATAATAAATAATATTATTATTATTATTATTATTATTATTATTATTATCATCGTTCCCACGCAACTGGTAGGTTGCCACCCCACGATTGCAACCCACCAACATAAATATATATACATATATCTTTACTCTCCTCCCCCAGGGTGTCGTGGGCGGATCGGATCATGGCTCCGCCCCCCCTGCGGCAGTTCGCCTCGACCTCTGCCATGACCTCGGGTCAGGTCAAGGTCACGGAGGACACGCCTCCTGACCTGCTGGAGGGCACCATGGACCTCACGGTCATCCTGCCCACCGGGCATCGGGTCAACATGGACGTCCATAGGAGGTGGGTATCGAGAGAAAGAGAAAGAACTCTCTCTCTCTCTCTCTCTCTTTTTATCCCAATCTTTTCTCTCTCTCTCTCTCTCTCTCTCTCTCTCTCTCTCTCTCTCTCTGCCTGTAAATCTTTCTATCTTTCTCTCTCTTTCTTAGTACAGTATTAATCTCTCTCTCTCTCTTTCACTCTCTCTCTCTCTCTCTTAGCATTAATCTCTATCTTAGCATTAATCTCTCTCTCTCTCTCTCTCTCTCTCTCTCTCTCTCTCTCTCTCTCTCTAGAATTAATCTTTTCTCTCTCTCTCTCTCTCTTAGTATTAATCTCTCTCTTTCTCTCTGTTGGTATTAATCTCTCTCTCTCTCTCCTAGAATTAATCTTTCTCTTTCTCTCTCTCTCTCTTAGTATTAATCTTTATCTCTCTCTATCTCTCTCTCACACACACACTCACTCCCTCTCTCCCCCACAGCACCCCAATGATGGACCTTCTAATCCAGGTCACCACAGCCCACAAGGTCAGCCCGGGAGGTCACGTCATCCACGTGGTGTCCGACAACCGCCTGCTCTCGTACAAGCCGTCGACCCCCATCGGTGAGTTGGCCTGTGTATATATACAGTATATATATATATTGGCATTTTCTCTCTCTCTCTCTCTCACACTCTCTCTCTCTCTCTCTCTCCCCAAAAGGGACCCTGGACACCAGCATCATCCAGATCGTGGCCAAGAACCGGATGAACGAGGAGGCCAAGAAGCGTCGCGCCCACCTCGTCACCCAGGCCATCGAGAAGAACGTCCGCCTGAAGGTGAGTGGCCCACTGTCTTCCGCCTTATTTAGTGTATTTTCTTGATTTAAGGGTAGTTGGTCTTATTTATTTTTTCCTGAGAATTCTGCCTTATTTTGCATTATTTATCTTCCCCCTTTTGCTCCATTTATCTTTCCATCTTACCTTATTTATCTTAATTTATTCTGTATTCTTCCCACATTCCATTATTTATATATATATATATATATACTCGTACATATCTAGTGAGAATTTGCCTTATTTTGGCTTATTTATCATCCCAATATCCCCTTATTTACCCTTATATACCTTCCCATTATTATACTGGTTGATTATGTATCCATTCACATGATTTACAGTGATGTATCCACACTCATGCATCTTCCTTTGTCTCTCTCGCTCTCACGCTCTCGCTCTCTCTTATCTTCCCGGGGACACCCAGCCCAAGGAATACGTCTACAAACAGCAGTTGGTGGTAATTACACATTACACTTGTATCCACGTATCCATTGTCATGTATCAGCTTCCATTGTCATGTATCCTTCGTATCCATTGTCATGTATCATTGTGTCAGCTTCCATTGTCACGTATCCTTTGTATACATTGTCGTGTATCATTGTGTCAGCTTCCTTTGTCATGTATCCTTTGTATCCGTTGTCATGGATCATTGTGTCAGCTTCCGTTTTCATGTATCCTTTGTATCCATTGTTATGTATCATTGTGTCAGCTTCCATTGTCATGTATCATTGTGTCAGCTTCCGTTGTCATGTATCCTTTGTATCCACTGTCTTGTGTCATTGTCATGTATCCTTTGTATCAGCCTCCATTGTCATGTATGCAGGCTTCATTATCATGTATCCATGTATTACTGTCACGTAGGATTCATTGTCACGTATTCTTGTATCAGTTTTCATTATCATGTATCTATGTAACACTGTCATGTATCCTTGTATCACCTCCCATTGTCATGTATCCAAGTATCAGCTTCCATTGTCACACACACACAGGCTTCATTGTCATGTATACACGTATCCATTGTCATGTATAGTGTCGTCATCGTCACGTAGGCTACCCTCTGCATCATTGTCACGTATCGACGTATCAGTGTATTAATACACTTCAATTAATCCCACATGCTAACAGACACAGTATTGCTTAATTAATACAATAATATATATATGAATTAATATTAAATATATAATAAAAATATATATATATATTATATATATATATACAGTGAATCCCTCCTTCCCGCTCAGGTCAACTTGCCGCGGAACCAGCTGGCGGTCTACCGTGTCCCTCCGAAGACCCTCATTTCGGACGTCCTGGCGATGGTGTGCAAGGACCGCTGCCTTGACCTGGAGACCCACGAAATCCGGCACCCAGGTCAGTACGCACCGCCCGCGTGTGTCCCTCTGTGAGGCCGAAGAGGTAGGGAGAAAGAGGGACCTCTGTGGACCCTGAGTTGTCATGTTAAGTCGGTGCTTATTCTTGTTTGTGGCCTTTTTTAACCTCTGTGAGGCCAAAGAGGGTGAGTGAGGGAGTAGTCTTGTATTCTTCATTAGTTTTTACCTCTTCCTGTTCCTCTGTGAGGCTGCAGAGGTAGGGAGAGTAAGGTAGAAAGAGAGAGAAAGCGGGAGGTGGATTTGACGTAGAACTTCTTTGGGCCCTAAGAGAAAATGTTGGGTGAGTTTTTATTCTTGTTTATAGCCTCTTTTTACCTCTGTGAGGCCAAAGAGGGTGAGTGGGGGAGTAATCGTGTATTCTTCGTTAGTTTTTACCTCCTCCTGTACCTCTGTGAGGCTGCAGAGGTAGGGAGAATGAGGCAGAAAGGGAGAGAAAGAGGCACCTCTCTGGGCCATAAGTTGTAATGGACATTGTGTTTGTATTCTTAGTTGTAGCCTAATTTTACCTCTGTGAGGCCAAAGAGGAAGGGAGAAAGGTGGCAACTGAGCAGTTAGTTTTAGTCTTTATTCGAATTGACCTCTTTCTACCTCTGGGAGGCCACAGAGGTAGGAAGAAAGAGGGAGGTGGATTTGATGTAGAACTTCTTTGTGGTCTAAGAGAAAATGTTAGGTGAGTCTTCATTCTTGTTTACTGACCTATTTTTTACCTCTGTGAGGCCAAAGAGGGTGAATGAGGGAGTACTCTTTTATTCTTTATTAGTTTTTACCTCTTCCTGTACATCTGTGAGGCCAAGGAGGTAGAGAGAAAGTAAGAGAGTGAGGGAGTTTTCTTACAATTCTTCATCTTGTATATGTTCCTTTCTCTACCTCTGTGAGGCCAAAAGAGGGACAGAAAAATAGGTAGGAGAGATGAATATTCTTTCATACCTTCCCCTTGTGCCTCTGTGAGGCCAAAGCGTGACGAGGAGAGAGAGAGAGAGAGAAAGAAAGAGAGAAAGAGAAGCCCTATAATCTGCAATATGACTGACGAGGGGAGTGCTCTTATATACTCTTATGTCATCTGACACTTTCTGCCTCTACGAGGCCTGAAACGGGGAGGGAGAGGGGTGCCTCTGTGCCTCTGGGAGGCCACAGAGATAGATAGAGATAGAGAGAGATAGAGAGAGAGAGAGAGAGAGATGGAATAACAAGTGCTCCCTGGCAATTGATATGTCGTTATGTGATCAGGGAACCAATTGAAGCACGCGTGGTGTGGCCTTGATAGAAGAAGTACGTGTCTCGCTTTTAATGAGAGAGAGAGAGAGAGAGAGAGAGAGAGAGAGAGAGAGAGAGAGGAGGTTGGGTGGTGAATATGTATCTCTCTCTCTCTCTGTGGCATTCTTAATCATCTTCATTTTTGTGACTCGATCTGTTTGTTTCTCTCTCTCTCTCTCTCTCTCTCTCTCTCTCTCTCTCTCTCTCTCTCTCTCTCTCTCTCTCTCTCTCTCTCACAGTATCTTTATTATGTCAAACTGAAGTTTGTGATAAGTACATGCTGCTGGGTGAAAAATTCTCTCTCTCTCTCTCTCTCTCTCTCTCTCTCTCTCTCTCTCTCTCTCTCTCAGATAACAAACAGCATATTATCGTGGTTACGTCATTTTCCTTGGCCACCGTTGGAACAATCCATACCTTTATTGTTCTGTAAATCCCTATTGTGGGGGATTACAATGGTATTTACGCAGTACGACGTTTGTTCTATA
>NW_027100732.1:1095777-1248230 GCF_040412425.1 Macrobrachium rosenbergii
TGATGCCCCAATTATACCCAAGGCAGGTCAGTCTACCCACAACCAATACCCCAGCTATACTGTAATACCCCAGTTATTTAGTTTTTATCCAGAATTGATGCCCCAGTTATACCCTCAGATCAGCCAACCCATAATCAGTACCCCGAGTATATCCCCAGATTAACCACCCCAGAACCAATACCCGGGCGATACCCCGTACGAAAATCCCCCGTCGACCTCCGACCTTTGACCCATATACTTTTTGTGCTATAAAGTATCTCTATGTATACTTATGTATTTATGCATTGGGTATTGTCGCGATGGATTAGGGTATTGTATTGATGTATTGCGAGATGTATTAATACATTTGGATAATACAGTTGCTATGATATATAAATATATATAATATATATACATTGTTGGGTACGTTAATGCCCCATTTCGTCTCCTCAGTCCGCAGGCGAAAGCAGCCTTTCGTCGGGTAGCGCCGGGGAGAGGTCGGTGAGTCCCGCCCGCTCCGACGAGTCCGCGGAGACGGTGCCCCGCCCGCTCTCCTCCTCCTCCACCACCACCCTGACCAACGAGGCGCCCGGCTCTGCCCCCGGACCTCAGGCTCCGCCCGCTTACTCCGCTGCTTCTTCTTCTTCTTCGGCTCCGCCGCCGCCTCCTAACACGCAGCTGTCCAGGCCGGTGTCTTCCCTCAGTCTCGCCCCGGGCAGGAGCAGGAAGAGGCAGGCTCCCGCCCCGCCGCCTCCTGTGCCCGCGCCCGGGCATCACCAGGGGGTAGCGGGGTCGGAGGACCGACATTCAAATGGGAAGGTAGGAGAGTGCCCAAATATTAATGATGATAATAATGACATACATAAAATTGTATTACATTCAAGACCACTTTGGGTGTACGGGCATCGAACCGCCGACTGACAGACTGCTGGGCATTGTGGGTATTAATCTTCTTGTTCTTCCAGGGCGCGGAGACGTCTGGATACGGCGAGGAGGAGGAGGAGACGTCGCCGTACGCCAGGTGAGGCCCGGCGACGACAGTTCTTACGCCGCGAAATGTCTTGTGATAATAATAATAATAATATAAATATAAAAACAAAATATCTGCTAACGACTGTCTCCGTTCTTCCAGCCCGTCCGGGTCGGAAGTCAGCAGCGCGGAGGCCACCCGCCTCCTCCCCCAGCAGCAGCAGCAGCAGCAGCCGACCAACCTGACCTCCGTGGCCTCCACCTCCAGCCTGTCCCTAGTCTCCCGAAACAAGCGGAGGGCTCCGCCTCCGCCGCCGAAGGCTCCGCCGTCTTCCCGCTCGGACGACCCGCTGCCCTCCGCCATCCCGGAGGAGGAGGCCGAGCCGCCCGCCTCGGTTCCCGCCCGAGCTCCGCCCATGGCGGAGGAAGAGGCGGAGGACGAGGAGGAGGCCGAGACCAGCTCCGTCTCCTCCCTCAGTAGCGTAGAGCACCAAGGAGGAGGAGGAGGAGGAGGAGGACTCTCCACCAGCACGCCCAACAAGCAACCTCTCCCCCATTCTCCTCCGACTCCTCCTCCTGAAGAGGAAGAGGAGGAGGCGGCGGAGTCAGAGATGACTCCGCCCCCTTCTCCTTCTTCTGTTGTAGCGCCTCCTCCTCCTCCTCCTCCTCCCTCAGGTAAGCCTCCCCTGCCGTCGTCCCCTTCGTCCTCCGCGGAGGAGGAGGAGGACTTTAGTCAGTTCCTCAGCGAACTTGAGGAGTTAGTGGAGTCTCAGGCCAAGCTTTTGTTCTGAGAGAGAGGAAGGGAAAGCAAGAGAGATTCCTGACTGGTTGAAGAGATTCCTAACTGGTTACGTTTGTGGTTCCTGTCGGTTTGAGAGATTCCTAACTGTATGGCTGTGAAATTCCTGGATTCTTAATTGGCTAGTTAACATTTGTGATACCTGTGTGGCAGTGAAATTCCTGGATTCCTAATTAGTAACAATTGTAATTCCTGTCTGTTTGAGAGATTCCTAACTGTGTGGCTGTGAAATTCCCGGGTTCCTGACTGGTTAAAGAGATTCCTAGCTGTATGGCTGTGAAATTCCTGGATTCCTGATTGTTTAAAGAGATTCCTGGATGGTTATGTTTGTGATTCCTCCCAGGGTTTGAGAGATTCCTGAATTCCTGACTGGTAACTGTGTTCCTGACTGTTTAAGGTGGCTCCTAACTGGTCCTGAAATTCCCAGATTCCTAACTGGTTATTATGCTTGAGATCCCTGAAATTCCCAGATTCCTGACCGTGTATTCCTAATAATCTCCCGAGTTTGTTCCAGAAACTGGTTATATTGTTTTGTGTATATTTTTGTATATTTTTGTATATATATAAAATTCCACAGTGTTTTGAAATCTCAAGTTTGGTTCGGCCACTTGTAAACAGTCGACGAATAAACAGTCATATAGTTTTCGAGCGACTGTTTTTCGTATTCTCTGTAGAGCACGAATAAACAGTCGTCTAGTCTTCGAGCGACTGTTTTTTGTATTAGTAATCGAACACGAACAAACAGTCCTTAAGCGACTGTTTTTCGTATCAATAGTTGAGCACGAATAAACAGTCTTCTAGTCTTCGAGCGACTGTTTTTCGTGTTCGTAGCCGAACACGAACAAACAGTCGAGCTTTTTGAACAAACAATACGTGGCCGACCCAACCTCGAGATGCGACCTCAGACCAAAGAAAGATTGCACTTGTGTCTGGCAACCTCGTATATATATATATATATATATAACCACCTTTAACCAGGTTGTACTTGCATACGTCAGCATGCAGCTCGCTCTTTTAAAACAGTCGTGTGTCCTGTCTCTTGAAGTTAGTTTAAACAGTCAGTTTCAAATTCATATCTTGCGTCCTGAAGACGGTCATTTAACGTAAGCAGTCGTAAACAGGCTGTGAAAACAGTCGTGTGTCCTGTCTCTTAAAAACTTAGTTTAAACAGTCAATTTCAGATTCAAATCTTGTGTCTTGAAAGTCATTTTTGTAAAGTAAACAGTCATCTGTGTCACTTGAACTCAGTCGTAAACAGCCGTCTCTTCGAGCCGACTGTAAACAGTCGATTTCCAATCCATTCTCGTGTCCCCAACTCAGTCGTGTAACGTAAACAGTCACATTCCTGCCTTGAATTCCATTAAACAGATATTTTGTTTTTACTGTTTATCTTTTAGGACAAACTGTTAAACTCAGTCACGTAACGTAAACAGTCGTTTGCGTCCCTTGAACGTAAACAGTCGCATTCCTGTCATGGATTCCATTAAACAGACATTTTGTTTTTACTGTTTATCTTTTAGGACGAACTGTTTAATTTCAGGTCAGGTTTTGACTGTTTATTAAAATTCAGGACCAAGCTTCTCAGAATGTCCTTAATTCAAAATATATTTTGTCTGGTTATGATAATAGTTTAGCATCTTGGTGGTGGTGGTAATGACTGGTTATCCCACAGGGGGAGGTTTGACCCCCTTCGCGGAGGAGGTACCAAGGCTGCTTGCATAGAAAATGGGGAGGTATCAGACCCTTAGACTTATTATTTCAGAGAAATTGGGAAAATATTCAATCTGTAGACTGGTTATTTCATAGAAAATGGGGAGATATTAAGCCCGTAGACTGGTTATTTCATAGAAAATGGGAAGATTTACACCTGTAGAATGGTTATTTCATAGAAAATGGGAAGATTTACACCCACAGAAAACGGGAAGCCTCTTTTTTTCCCTCCGCGAAGGGTCACGAACCTCCTCACATAACTTTGCACGAACTGCTAACAGCTTCTCTAACACTATCCCTTGCCTGTCCTCCTCCACCTCCTCCTGCTCCTCCTACTTCTCCGCCTACTCCTCCTGCGTAGCCGCTGCACCACCAATGCCTGCTGCTGTAGTTGCTGCTGTTCCTGCTACCACTGCTGCTTCCACCAGAACAGCAACTCCTCCTCCCGTTGACCCCACAATGCCCGTAACAACACCTCTCACGCCTACTAGTTCTCCTACTCCTCCTCCTGCTGATGTCTCCGCCTCTGATGCCTCCGCCTCCTCGCGAATGTTGCACGAAGGAGCCACCTCTACTTCCTCCTCCACCACCACCACCACCACCACCACCAACGCACGAATCACCAACAATAACAGCAACCTCAACAGCAAAAGCAGCATCGTCACCAACAACAGGAGAAGCAACAGCGTCTCTTCCTCCGACAGGGTTGTAACGGAGGAGGAGGAGGAGGAAGAGGGAGAGGAGGAGTTGCCCCGCCCACCACATCGTCTCCGCCGAGGAGGAGGAGGAGCGGGAGCCACCGCGGAGACGACGACGACTCCTCCCGCTCGAGTGCCGTCAGAGACAGCGGCTCCTCCCGCCAAAGCAAAGTTAGAGACAATAACGCCTCCCCGAGGGGGAGGAGCTAAAGAGAAGACTCCTCCCGTCAAAGTGCCATTAAAGACAGTAACTCCTCCCCCTCTGGGAAGAAGGGTAGGAGCCACAGGGAAGACTCCTCCCGCAAAAGTGTCGTGGGAGGAGACTCCTCCCGCGAAAGTGCCGCCGGAGACAGTGACTCCGCCCCCAAGAAGTGCCATGAAGAGAGACAGTGTAGATATAAGCAATGCCGTGATGCCCCCCCTTCATTCCCGCGCGGGCGGCGGACGGGAGAGCATCCCCACCTTCAGGATCGTGACCAAATCCCAGACTGCCGTCAAGGACGACGAGGAGGTCAAGGCCGCGAAGAAGAAGAAGAAGAAGTTCGTGGCCGACGGGAAGACGCAGAAGGTCAGCGGAGACGACGACGGGGCCAAGTTCGGGTCGAAGGGCAAGAGCAGCGGCGGCGGCGGCATTAAAGGCCTGAGGAACCCCCTGGCCAGGGCAGCGGGGGGTCGTCCGACCCGCCGAGACGACCTCGACTTTGATACAGACGACGATCTGGACATCAACGAAGACATGTTCGAGCCGAGGAGGGGGGTCGTTGCGGATTGGCGAGTCTCCGCTGCTCAAGTCTCCGCTCCTCAAATCTCCGCCCCTACATCCAGGCCCCAAGAGGCCGCTGTGCCGGTCCCTGCCCCCAGGAACAACCCAACCAAGAGGCTGGCTCCGCGTCCTCCGCCCAAGGTGGAGGCCGAGGAGATGAGAGACAAGCCCGAGGTCATTGAAGTGACCTCGGAGGCGGAGAAGTTCGAGAAGATCATGGCAGAGGACTTGGAGGAACCGGAGTTCAAGGTCCACGTCTCCACCGTGGCCGACCTCGACCCGGACATGCTGTCCCTGCTCTCCGAGGAGTGCGTGGATTCGGAGGACAGGGAGGAGGAGGAGGAGACCGATAGTCCGAAGTTCGAGAGTCCGATGTCCTCCGCCAGTGAAGAAGATTTGGCTCCGCCCACTGTAGAGGCACCGGCTTCGCCCACCGGAGAAGCATCAAATCCGCCCACCGTAGAATCATCGACTCCGCCCACATCGCCTTCTACCCACAATCCCCCCGTCTCCGCCGTCCAGGCGGAGACCACGGCGAGCAGTTACCGAGCCGGTTACCTGGCCATGATCGCCCAGCTTGCCGCGGAGACTGACTGGAACAACAGACCTCTGCGTTCGGACGATGAGGAGGAGGAGGAAGAGGAAGAGGAGGAGGAGGTGGTCTCCGCGACCTCCGCCTCTTTCTCCTCCTCTTATGCCCACAAACCAGGCGCTCACTCTAGCAGCGCCGAGACTGCGACGACGACGGGTTCTGACCTACGCCGACCTGACCTCCTCGTCTCCGCTTCTTCTCCTCTGTGCTCGGATACAGGTTTGCATGAGTTCGAAGACGGTTTTGGTTTCGGGCGACGCGTCCGGTCTTGGGTCAAGGTTGAGGTCGAGAGATGACTAACATGAGGTCAAGGTGAAGGTTAAGGTTAAAAGTTGATTGGAAGTAGGGCAAGGTTAAGGTTGAGAAATGACTAAAATGAAGTCAAGGTGAAGGTTAAGGTCAAAAGTTGATTGGAATTAGGTCAAGGTGAAGTTTGAGAAATGACTAAAATGAGGTTAAGGTCAAAAGTTGATTAGAATTAGGGCAAGATTAAGGTTGAGAAATGACTAACAATGAGGTCAAGGTGAAGGTTAAGGTTAAAAGTTGATTGGAATTAGGGCAAGGTTAAGGTTGAGAAATTACTAAAATAGGTCAAGATTAAAGTTAAGAATTGATTGGAATTAGGTCAAGGTCTTGAAATTAGCTCAAGATTAAGACCAAAGTTGATTGGAGTTAGGTCAAGATTAAGGTCAAAAGTTGATTGGAATTAGGTCAGGGTTAAGGTAGGGAATTGATTGCAATAAAGTCGGGGCCAAGAATTGATTGGATTTAGGTCAAGGTCAAAAGCTGATTGGAATTAGGTCAAGGACAAGAATTGATTGGAATTAGGTCAAGGTCAAGAATTGATTGGAATTAGGTCAAGGTAAAGATTAAAGTCAAAAGTTTATCAGAATTATGTCAAGGTGAAGCATTGATTAGAATTAAGTCAAGGTCTAGAACTGGTTGGAATTAGGTCAACATCAAGGTCAAGAATTGATTGAAATTAGGTCGAGGTTAAGGTCAAGAATTGATTGGAATTAGGCTAAGGTCAAGAATTGATCAGAATTAGGTCAAGGTCAGGGTCCGGATGCGTCGCCCCTGAGGGGTATTTAACATTCATATCTCCGCCGATCTCCGCCCGAGGCGGCCATCTTGTTCCCGATATACAATCAATATAAGTTAATTTCATTTCATTTCATGCCGCGTTGGAGGAGACCTGTGTGGCGGAGATCGGCGGAGACGCTGTCGGAGATATTGGTGGAGATATAACAACAGAGGTGTTGGGGGTTGATGGGTAATCTGAGTAGCTATTAATATCCTTCTAGAATCCTTTTCTTTGGCTTATTATTATTATTATTATTATTATTATTATTATTATTATTATTGTTAGCGGCAGGCGGAGACCGAACGTAATCCCTCCGCCCCCTAAAATGATCGTCTCCGCCTCCACCCCCCCGACAGATCACGAGGTGCAGACGCGCTCCGCCAGCTTCTCGTCCGAGACGAGCTCCGAGGGGGCCCCGGAGACGAGAGCGGAGACCAAGATCTCGTCCGCCCCCCCTCGCGAGGCCCCGGAGACGAAGAAAGGTACGAAAGCGGAGACCAGGGTAGAGAGAAGTCCAGCAGAATCCGGCTCCTCCGCCTCTTCTTCGCCCTCCGCCTCCATCTCCTCTTCCGCCAGGAGCCGGAGCCGGAGGACGACGAGCGGATCGAGCAGCAGCAGCAGCAGCGGAGACAGCCGCTCCGCTGCGGAGAGCAGCAGCAACAGCGACAGCGACAACAACGTCAGGGAAGAAGGAGAAGAAGTTCGAGGAGGAGGTCGGGAGCAGAGATCGCCGTCGCCATCATCCTCCTCCTCCGGTAGCAGAAGTTCGTCCGGATCCTCCGCAAGCGGAGACGAAGGAGCAGAAAAAGCGGAAGAAGTAGCAAAGAGGGGCGGAGATAGAGATAGACGCTCCGCCTCCTCGTCGTCTTCGTCGTCGGAAGACTCCGAGGAGGAGGAGGAGGATGATGAGGAGACCTCCTCCGCCCAGAGGGACCCGAGACTCACGGCCAACTCTCCGCCCTTGTCCTCCGTGAGGATAACCGCGGAGAACGAGATCTCCAACAGGAGCCGGGACGAGAAGATGGCCGTCCTCAAGGTATTGGTTTTAATACTTTTTAAAAATATATTTTTCATATATATATTTTTTAATATACTTGTTTTTAATACATGGTCTCCGTCCTTTGCAGCGGAAGCCGAGATCGTCCTCGTCCTCGTCGTCCGCCGCGTCCTCCGCCTCTTCGTCGTCGTCGTCGTCGAGGGAGGAGAAGCGACCGATTACCCACAGTTCCCCACAGCAGCAGCAGCCGCAGCAGCTGATTATCCACAGTTCCCCGCAGCAGACGCCGAAGAAGCTCGGAGCCGCCTTCGCGGAGGCCGACGTCCTCCACCTGGACCTCTTGCCTGGACCCCAGGAGACCAGCGACTGGGAGTACAAGATGCCGGACCCCCCAACCCCTTTCAAGGACGTCGCCCCCGCCCCCCCTCTGCGCAGGGGCCGCAGAAGAAGCGGAGACCGGGACGAGGAAGCGGAGGAGACGATATCAACCGCCTCCTCTTCCTCTTCGGAGATCCTCCCGGAGGTCCTCTCGGACGTCCCGTCCGGATTCAAGGACTCGTCCTCGCCCAGCGGCTCCGTGGTCTCCGAGGCCCCCAAGCACGCGGAGATCGCCGCGGACAAGATCGAGTCGGACTTAGAGTCGGCGGTCTCCGCGGGAACGGAGACGAGCAGCGGCCGTCCGAGCCGCCTGTCTTTGTCCGAGGAGGAGGAGGAGGAGGAGACGATGATGGCCAAGCGGAGCAGCGTCATCGAGGAGCTGAAGAAGAAGGTCGTCGTCGGCACCGAGCCCCGGATCGTGGAGATCCGGCCGAAGGCGGCGGAGACAATCCAGATCCTCCCCGCGAGGCTGAACTACCCCATCGAGCACTCGTTCGTCCCCCGGGTCAGGGTGAGGGGGGAGGAGGAGATGATCGCCGGGAAGCGGAGACCCACGACCAAGACGAAGGAGTCGACGTCGAGTTACGAAAGCGCCCTCGGCAGCGGAGACTCCCGGGAATCCAGATCTGGCTCCAACACCAGCTACGAGAGCGCTCCTCCGCCCGTGCCGGAGATCCCACCGCCTCCGCCTTCGTCGTCGGACTCCTCCGACAGCGACCTCAGGAGGCGGAGACAGCGCTCGTCGTCCGGGGCCAGCGAGAGCAGCGGCACGCGGAGGACGACCCCGGAGACCGGAACGGACTCCGAAGGCTTGACCCGCGCGCCCGTCATGAGCTTCTCGATCTCCACCTACAAGTCCCGGGCGGAGGAGACCAGCTACGACAAGAAGCTGGCCAAGGCGGAGTCCTTCGGCCGCCGCGACCGCCTCCCCGTCCCGAAGAGGATCAGCACCGGAGACCTCTCTGAGACCGACTCGTTCTCCGCCTACCGCGACCGGCCAGAGCCGCCCTCCTTCGTCGACGAGCTCCTGGAGGAGAAGAGGGAGCGGTCTCCGCAGCGTCCTCCTCCTCCGCCCGTGCCCGAGAAGACCGCGGCCTTCGCCTCGAGGGTCCTAGGTCTCCGCGAGAGGTCCAGGTCCCAGCAGCACCTACCCGGCTCGGTCTCCGCTGCCCACCAGCTGGGCAGCAAGCCGGCCGTGCCCCCAAACAAGCCCTCGTCGGCGGCCCGGTTCGGCGGAGACCACTTCGCCTACCCCGACCCGATAAGGCCTCCGCGGAGACTGCAGGTGAGGCCTGGTTACTTACTGATCATTTCCCCTTATTTACTGATCACTTATTGATGCACTTAATCATTTACTGATCACTTATTGATGTACTTAATCATTTACTGATCACTTATTGATGCACTTAATCATTTGCTGATCACTTATTGATGTACTTAATCATTTACTGATCACTTATTGATGCACTTAATCATTTACTGATCACTTATTGATGCACTTAATCATTTACTGATCACTTATTGATGCACTTAATCACTTACTGATCACTTATTGATGTACTTAATCATTTACTGATCACTTATTGATGTACTTAATCACTTACTGATCACTTATTGATGTACTTAATCACTTACTGATCACTTATTGATGTACTTAATCACTTACTGATCACTTATTGATGTACTTAATCACTTACTGATCATTTCTAACCCCCCCCTCCTCCCCCCACTCTCAGGAGAGGCTGGGCAGAGCGACCTCCCTCAGCAACCTTGCGACCCCGTCCTTCGACCTGCGGAAGGCCCAGTCCTCGGGCGAGCTCTCCTACGGTGAGTCCCGGGGTCGGTTCTCTCCCGTTCCCTCTGCGGGTCCAGACCGCCTGGTTTAAATTTAATTATTTTAATTATTATTATTATTATTATTATTATTATTATTGAGTTAAGTTGGTGAATTAATTGAGGTAATTGATAATTAAATTAGATTTAATAAGGTAATTAAATATGATTATAATGGGTTCTCTCCCATTCCCACTACGGGCCCAGACCGCCTGGTTTAAGTTGAATTATTTGAATTATCTTGATTATTTTTATTATTAAATAAGTATATTGAGGTAAGTTAATTAGTAGATCAAATTACATAATTAAATGATGCTAAATATATTTGATTTGGGTTCTCTCCCATTCTCTCTCTGGGTCCAGACCGCCTGGTTTTAAATTGAATTACTTTGATTATTTTAATTATTATTTTATTATTAAGTAAGGTAAGTGGATGTGTTAGTTAGGATAATTATAATAATTATATAATAACTGAGTAATTAAATAAAAAAGACTAAATGGAATATTTAGATGGCAAGAGAGAGAGGGGGGAGGGGGAGAAAGATTGAGAGAGAGGGAGAGAAAGATAGAGAGAGAGAGAGAGAGAGAGAGAGAGAGGTGGGGGAGAGAAAGATTAAGACAGAGAGAGAGAGAGAGAGAGAGACTGGCAGGGAGAGAGAGAGAGAAATGGAGAGAAAGATTAGACTTATTTTACGTGGCTAAGAACCAGTTGGTTACCTAGCAACGGAACCTACAGCTTACTGTGGAATCCGAACCAAATTATACGGAGAAATGAATTTCTATCAACAGAAATAAATTCCTCTCATTCTTCGTTGGTCGGTCGGAGATTCGAACTTGTGGCCAGCAGAGTGCTAGCTGAGAACGGAACCCACTCGTCCAACGAGGAACTTGAGAGAGGGAGAGAGAGAGAAAGATTGAGAGAGAGGCTGGGAAGAGAAAGATTGACTGAGAGAGAAATGGAGAGAAAGATTGAGAGAGAGATAGAGGTGGGGGAGAGAAAGATTGACAGAGAGAGAAATGGAGAGAAAGATTGAGAGAGAGAGAAAGATTGAGAGAGGGAGAGAAAGATTGACAGAGAGAGAAATGGAGAGAAAGATTGAGAGAGGGAGAGAAAGATTGAGAGAGAGAGAAATGGAGAGAAAGATTGAGAGAGAGAGAAAGATTGAGAGAGGGAGAGAAAGATTGAGAGAGAGATAGAGGTGGGGGAGAGAAAGATTGACAGAGAGAGAAATGGAGAGAAAGATTGAGAGAGAGAGAGAGAGAGAGAGAGAGAAAGATTGAGAGAGAGAGAGAGAGAGAAAGATTGAGAGAGAGAGAGAAAGATTGAGAGAGGGAGAGAAAGATTGAGAGAGAGAGAGAAAGATTGAGAGAGGGAGAGAAAGATTGAGAGAGAGATAGAGGTGGGAGAGAGAAAGATTGACAGAGAGAGAAATGGAGAGAAAGATTGAGAGAGAGAAAGATTGAGAGAGGGAGAGAAAGATTGACAGAGAGAGAAATGGAGAGAAAGATTGAGAGAGAGAAAGATTGAGAGAGAGAGAGAGAGATAGAGGCAGGGGAGAGAAAGATTGAGAGAGGGAAAGAGAGAAAGATTGAGATATAGAGAGAGAGAGAAAGATTGACAGAGAGAGAAAGATTGACAGAGAGAGAGAGAGAGAGAGAGAGAGAGAGAAAGATTGAGAGACACAAAGAGAAAGAGAGAAGCGGAGAGAAAGTTCGAGATATAGAGAGAGAGAAAGATCATCGGACCATGTGGTGGCGAGCCTATGACGTCACCAGCCATTATAACCGTCTTATATATATAATCTTACACGTAAGTGATCGTATCCCAATTCCACAAGAGTGTGTGAGAGTGGCATTTGTGCCCTGATTTCGGGCGTGGGCGGGGCGTGGGCGGCCCCGCCCGGGCATTTTTGGCACGCCCAGGGCACCGTGGAGGACACCCGTACCCGTCAGGGCGTCGGGGAGGTCACCGTACGGCCCTAAATCGCGAAAATAAAAGAAGATTTCCGCCTGAAATCTCCGCCATTTGCATTGGGGGGAGGAAAGAGACGATTCTCGCCTGAAAAAATAATTTTTCCAAACGATCATTTTAATCACTTCCGGGTCGAGTTGATCAGCTGACTGATCGTCCAGTCGACAGATCGATGATCGAACTCGATCACTCAATAGATAAATAGGGTAATAGATCGATAGATTGGTAGATAAATAGACGGATAGACGGGGCTTGAATATTTCTGCCGAAAAGAGTTTCCTTAAACAGTCGGCATTCCACACCCACGCTGGGGCTGTGACGTCACGAGGATCCTGGGCGCTGATTGGTCGAGGGGGTCCCGAAGGTGCCGGCCGCTGATTGGTCGACGGGCTGACGTGGCGTCTATTATTGTATGTATATATATATGTATTAATAGGTATACTCTCTCTCTCTCTCTCTCTCTCTCTCTCTCTCTCTCTCTCTCCTTACAGCTTTCTCTCCCTGTCTCTCTTTTTCTTTATAAACTTTCTCTCTCTCTCTATAACTTTCTCTCTCTCAATATAAACTTTCTCTCTCTCTCTCTCTCTCTTTTTTTTATACAGTTTCTCTCTCTCTCTCTTTATACACCTTTATCTCTCTCTCTCTCTCTCTCTCTCTCTCTCTCTCTCTCTCTCTCTCTCTATACACCTTTATCTCTCTCTCTCTCTCTATACACCTTTATCTCTCTCTCTCTCTCTCTCTCTCTCTCTCTCTCTCTCTCTACACCTTTATCTCTCTCTCTCTCTCTCTCTCTCTCTCTCTCTCTCTCTCTCTCTCTCTCTCTCTCTCTCTATACACCTTTATCTCTCTCTCTCTCTCTCTCTCTCTCTCTATAACTTTCTCTCTCTCTCTCTCTCTCTATACACCTTTATCTCTCTCTCTCTCTCTCTCTCTCTCTCTCTCTATAAACTTTCTCTCTCTCTCTCTCTTTTTTTTTTTATACAGTTTCTCTCTCTCTCTCTCTCTCTCTCTCTCTCTCTCTCTCTCTCACTACACCTTTATCTTATCTCTCTCTCTCTCTCTCTCTCTCTCTCTCTCTATACACCTTTATCTCTCTCTCTCTCTCTCTCTCTCTCTCTACACCTTTATCTCTCTCTCTCTCTCTATACACCTTTATCTCTCTCTCTCTCTCTCTATCTCTATACACCTTTATCTCTCTCTCTCTCTCTCTCTCTCTCTCTCTCTCTCAACCATCAGCAAAGAACGTAGTAAGAGAGAGAGAGAGAGAGAGAGAGAGAGAGTGAGTAAGCTCTCCAAGCATATATATATATCTATAGACAGAGCCAGGCCAGCCTTCAGTATAATCTTGGCAGTGGTGGAGTGAGGACGTGCGTGCCTGTTCTCTCATTTCAGTGAATATAGGAACATTTATAGATCTATAGAGAATTACTTTGCGCCGTATAGAATTATTCTGTGCGTTTATAGAATTACGTTAAATTATTTTTTGTGGATTATTTTGGGTTTTTGAAGGGTATTTTCATATTATCATTATTATGGGTATGTTTACCTGTTCTGGGTATTTCTGGAGACGTGCCCATAATTGGCTCTGTGTGTGTGTGTGTGTGGGTATGGGTATAGGAAGAAGGGTATGATATTCTCTCTCTCTCTCTCTCTCTCTCTCTCTCTCTCTCTCTCTCTCTCTCTCTCTCTCTTCGTTAGGTTCTTTATCTCTCTCTCTCTCCTAATCCATCTCTCTCTCTCTCTCTCTCTCTCTCTCTCTGTCTTTCTTCCTTAGGTTCTTTATCTCTCTCTCTCTCCTAATCCATCTAACTCTCTCTCTCTCTCTCTCTCTAATCCCCTAATCCACCTCTCTCTCTCTCTCTCTCTCTCTCTCTCTCTCTCTCTCTCACTTCCTTAGGTTCTTTATCTCTCTCTCTCTCTCTCTCTCTCTCTTTCTCTCTCTCTCTCTCTCTTTCTCTCTCTCTCTCTCTCTCTCTCTCCTAATCCACCTCTCTCTCTCTCTCTCTCTCTCTCTCTCTCTCTCTCTCTCTCTCTCTCTCTCTCTCTTTCCTTAGGTTCTTTATCTCTCTCTCTCTCTCTCTCTCTCTCTCTCTCTCTCTCTCTCTCTCTCTCTCTCCCCTAATCCCCTAATCCACCTCTCTCTCTCTCTCCCCTATCCACCTCTCTCTCTCTCTCTCTCTCTCTCTCTCTCCCCTAATCCCTAATCCACCTCTCTCTCTCTCTCTCCCCTTATCCACCTCTCTCTCTCTCTCCCCTTATCCACCTCTCTCTCTCTCTCTCTCTCTCTCTCTCTCTCTCTCTCTCTCACTTCCTTAGGTTCTTTATCTTTCTCTCTCTCTCTCTCTCTCTCACTAAGGTTTTTTTATCTCTTCTCTCTCTCTCATATCTCCACCCCTGAACAAGTGCAAAGACACACACCTGTGTAGACAGGTGTGTCCACACCTGCTTACACGGCATCATGGGGGTTGTGGAGCCCTTGGGAGAGATAGGAATGCAGACAGTAATATATATATATGATTATATATATATAATTATATATTCCACTCATCAGGGCCACCCCCAAAATTAGACGGACTTCCGGAAAGGGTGCCAAGGTCCCTGGTGGGTGTTTGTGGGAGGGCGGGAGCGGGCTATTGGGACCTTGGTCTGAATTTGGGGCATGAGGGACATACTGTATATATATATATATATATATATATATATATATATATATATATATATATATATATATATATATATATATATATATATATATGTATGTATATTATTTTATATATGAGAAAAATAATCTATATGTTTTATACACTAGGGAAAATAATTCTATAGTTTTATATAGGAGAAAAATAATTATATACTTTTATAGACTAGAAAAAATAATTATGTTTTATATATGAGGAAAATAATTATATTATATATATGAGAAAATATATTTTATATATAAAAATTCTTTTGTATGAGAAAATAATATTATTTTATATATATAAAATATAGTTTTATATATGAGAAAATAATGATATTGTTTTATACGTGAGAAAAATAATCCTATAGTTTTATATATATTGATTATTTTTCCTCGTATATAAAATTATATAATTATTTTTCTCATATATAGAATATAATGTTTATATGAAAAAAATTATATACTTGAGAAAAAATAATTATATTATAGACTAGAAAAAATTATATTTTTTATGTGAGAAAAATAATTATATAATTTTATATACGAGAAAAATAATCAGTATATATTTTATACACCAGGAAAAAATAATCCTATAGTTTTATATAGAAAAAAATAATTTAGAATTATATATGTGAGAAAAATAATCCTATAATTTTATACATGAAAAAATAATTATATTTTATATATTAGAAAAATAATTGTTATTTTATATGAGGAAAATAATCCTATAGTTTTATACATGAAAAAAATAATCAATATATATTTTACACACCAGGAAATAAAACAAATAATTGTGCAACCCGGACTCAATAAGATGGGCGGGTCTTGAGCCAGCCTCGAGTTGCCCTTGAAAAAAATAAAATTTTTAGAAATCAAGAATTTAAAAAAAAAGAATTAAAAATTGAAGGAAAATTTAAAAACTTGAAAAAAAAATTTAAAAACCGAAAAATTAGAAAAACTTGAAAAAAAATTAAAAAATTAGAAAAAAAATTTAAAACTTGAACGAAATTAGAAAAAAAAAATCGAAAAATTTGAAAATTTTTTTTAAAAACTTGACCAAAAATTTAAAAACTTAAAAAAATAAGAAAAATTAGAAAAATTTTTTTGAAATTTGAGAAAAAAAAATTAGAAAAAATTAAAATAAAATAAAGACTTTGAAGTGAACTAATTTAGGTCAAGTTGACCTTCTGAGGTCATAAAGGTCACAGAGGTCAGAGGTCTCAAAGGTCAGCGATGTCGTTTAAGTCCGAAGCGCAGATCGTCTTCGGGGACGGTAACAGCAGAGGCCATGAGCCAGGTAACAGCTGCGGCTGCGGTGCTGTTCAACAGCCGTTGGGAGC
The DNA here is from genome assembly GCF_040412425.1 of Macrobrachium rosenbergii. NCBI lineage: Eukaryota > Metazoa > Arthropoda > Malacostraca > Decapoda > Palaemonidae > Macrobrachium > Macrobrachium rosenbergii. The sequence continues at coordinate 1,111,572 of NW_027100732.1, forward strand.
TTTGTTTAATAGCTTTCAGAAGCTATTTAACAGCTTTTATAAGCTGTTGAAAAACTTTTTGAATCTTAAACAGCTGTTAAATAGCTTTTAGAAGCTGTTAAACAGCTGTCGATGCTGTTAAATAGCTTTTAGAATCTGTTAAACAGCTGTCAATGCTGTTAAATAGTTTTCAGAAGCTCTTAAACAGCTGTCAGTGCTGTTCAATAGCTTTTATAAGCTGTCAAACAGCTGTTCATGCTGTTAAGCAACTTTTAGAAGCTGTTAAACAGCTGTTGAACAGATTTTAGAAGCTATTTAATGGCTACCAGTGCTGAACAGTTTTTAAAAGCTGTTGGGTGTTGTTAAATAGCTTTTACTAGCTATTTAACAGCTGTTGGAAGCTGTTAAATAGATTTTTAGAAGCTATTGAGCAGCTGTTTGGTTGTGAAGCTGTTAATCCATCAGGCTGTTTTTGCTGTGAAACTGTTAGGCTGTTAACCTTTCTGCTGCTGACCCTGTTAAAGTTGTGATGCTGTTAAACTATTAGGCTGTTTGGCTGTTAATCCATGAGGTTGTTGTGCTGTTAAGCTGTTAAAACCTTAGGCTGTTAAACTGTTGGGCTGTTTTGCTGTTAAATCGTGAAGCTGTTAATTTCTGAGGTTGTTAAGCTTGTAGGCTGTTAGCTGTTAAACTTATCGGCTGTTGAGTCAGTAGGCTGTTAAACCATGAGGCTGTTAAGCTGTTAATCTATTAAGCTGCTGCTGCTGCTACTGCTGTGTTGAGCTGTTAACAAACTGCTGCACTCCGGAACAGCTGCAGCAGCCATTGAGTGTGACCTTATTGACCTTGACATTTAAAATATAATATTATTAACTGAACTTGTTCTTCCAGGAAGTGCAGCCGCAACCCCCACACCCACCACCACCACCGCACCTTCAGCCGAGATGCCCATGATGCCCATGGCAGGCTTCCCGGGCATGATGATGCCCGGGATGGTCCCCGCGGGCGGGGGCGCAGGCGACTCCCGCCTGGCGGAGGAGTTCGCGAAGCTGCAACAAGACTTCTTCCGCTGGCAGCAGCAGCTGCTGCAGAACCAGCAGGTGCTGCACAGCAGGGTGGCCCCGCTAGCACAGCAGCAACAGCAACAGCAACAGCAGACTCAACAGCAGCCGGGTCCTTCGCCCCTACACAGCGTCGGGGTAATTATCAGCATTATGAAATTTCAGTACCTCTTTTTGTACCTGTCTGGCCTCTCTGTACCTCTATTGGCCTCCCAGAGGTCTAGAAAGAGGCTTGTTTTAGTTACCTCTTACCTCTGACCTCTATGAGGCCACGGTACCTCACTACCTCTACTTGGAGGGCATAGTAACAGTAATCTTTACCACACTTTGTACCTCTTTGCAGCTCATGAGAGACATACTGTCCCAGGAGGAAGCCGCCCCGCCCGTGCGGTCCGGACCCGTGGAGAGAATCATCCCTATCAAGATGGAGATGTCCACCACCACCACCTCTAGCAGCAGTTCGAGCGAGGTAATTATCTTTGTAATTACCTTATTATTTAATTAACTTAATGTGTCACTATTTTGTTGCATAATTAAAGTATTGTTAGATTGTTGTGTTGTGTAATTAACGTCTGTGATTGTTTTTGGATTTGCTCTATTGCGTGATTACTTTATTGTGTAATTAACGTCTGTGATTACTTTTTTGGGATTACGTTATTGTGTAATTAACGTAGTGTGGAGTAACTTTATTGTGTAATTAACGTTGTAAGTAATTTACAATTACTTTATGATGTAATTAACATCTGTAATAATTTTGGGAAATCCCTTATTGTGTAATTCACACCTGTTATTACATTTTGCTATGAACTTATTGTGTAATTACCTTAGTGTGGAATTACTTTATTGTGTAAATTTGTTGCGTAATTAACTTACTGTGTAATTAATTACATTATTGCGTAATCAATGTCTGTGATTATTTGTGTAATTAACTTATTGTTAATTTGTTGTGCAATTACTTTATTTTGGAATTAACTTATTAATTTAGTTTGATGTAATTACTCTGTGTAATTAACTTATGTGATTAGCTTATGTAATTGTCTTGTAGAATTACTTTGTGGAATTAATTACCTTAAGTAATTAACGACTGTGATTACCTTTTGTAATTAACTTATTGTGTAATTAATTTATGATTTGATTAATCCATTGTGTCATTAACATAGTTACTTTATTATGTAATTAATTTGTGTGTGTAATTAAGACCTGGAATTACTTTAATTTAGAATTACTTTGTGTAATTAATTTATTTTGTAATTAACACATTTACAGTAGTTACTTTATCGTGTAATTAACGGAGTTATTTTAGTGTGTAAGTATTATTGAATTAATTTATGGTTTAATTACTCAGTTGTGTAATTAACTTATTGTGCTATTATTTTATTTTGGAATTACTCTATTGCATAATTAACGTATTCTGTAATTAATTTATTGCGTAATAAATTCTGATTTCTTGATTGAGCAATTAATGCCTGGAATTATTTTGTTGTGTAATTAACATATTTAGTTACTTTATTGTGTAATTAACTTACTGTGTTACTTTTTTGTGTTATTAATGTCTATGATTGATTTGGTGTGATTACTTTATTTTGTGATTAACCTATTGCTGTTATTTTATTGTGTAATTAACTTATTAATTTGTTACTTTAGTGTGTAATTAATTTATTCTGTTATTGCTGTATTGGGTAATTAACCCATTACATTGTATTGTTATTTCATTGTGTAATTAACGCATGTTAGTATTTTGTTGTGTAATTACCCTATTGTGTTATTTTATTTTGTAATTACCTTAATGTAGACTCACTATATTGTGGAATTACTCTATTGTGTAATTAACTTATGAGTTTATTACTCTATTGTGTAATTTCCTTATTGTGAACTTACTGTATTGTGTAATTACCTTATTGTTTAATTAACATATTGGGTAATTACCATATGGTATAATTAACTTACTCCATAAATATTTATTGTGTTGTTAACTTATTCTGTAATTAACTTATGGTGTAATTAACTTATTCTGTAATTAACTTATGGTGTAATTAACTTATTCCGTAGTTACTTATTGTGTAATTAACTTGTTACGTAACGTAATTACCTTATGGTGTAATGATCTTATTCCGTAATTACCTTATGGCACAATGAACTCATCCCATGATTGTTTTGTGTAATTAACTTAACCCATAATTACCTTATTGAGTAATTAACTCATGTTATTTTTATGTTATTTTATTGTGTAATTATTCTAATGTATCATAATCACCTGACGGTGTAATTAACTCATTCCGTTAATTACAGTTCCGGCCGAGCTCCGGGGTGAATCGCCTGAGTCAGAGTCTGCAGGACGTCAGTCTGGGAGACTCGGGCCGAGTCTCCGGCCTGAGTCAGCCGAGGAGGTAGGTTCCTCTCTCTCTCTCTCTCTCTCTCTCTCTCTCTCTCTCTCTCTCTCTCTCTCTCTCTGTTAATAATAATAATAATAATGATAATATATAGTTAATAATAATTGTTAATAATAATAATAATAATAATATTAATTCCAGATGGATGCCCAATGAACCCACAGTCACTGTGGGCCCCTGGGTAGAGAGACCAGTACAGCAGCCACAGCAACAGCAGCCACCGCAGCAGCAGCAATTTACAGCGGCTGCGCAGCCGCCGCAGCAGCCGCAGCCGCAGCAGCCGCAGTTCTTCCAGGCTCTGCCGCCACAGCAGCAGAGGCAGTTCGCGCAGTTCCTGCAGCAGCAACAGCAGCGGGAACAGCAGGAGCAGGAACAGCAGCAGAGGCTGCGACAGCAGCAGGAACAGGAACAGCAGATGCAACAGCAGCAGTTGCAGCAGCAACAGCAACAGCAGAGGCTGCAGCGACAACAGCAGCAGCCGGTTTGTATATTATATATATATATAATCTTATATCCTGTAATATATCCTCTAATATATCTCATATATCCTCTAATATATCTCATAATATATCCTCTAGTATATCTCATATACCCTCTAATACATCTCATATATCCTCTAATATATCTCATAATAAATCCTCTAATATATCTCATATATCCTCAAATATATCTCATAATATATCCTCTAATATATCTCATATATCCTCTAATACATCTCATACACCCTCTAATATATCTCATATATCCTCTAATACATCTCATATACCCTCTAATACATCTCATATATCCTCTAATACATCTCATATAGCCTCGAATACATCTCATATATCCTCTAATCTATCTCATATATCCACTAATCTATCTCATATACCCTCTAATACATCTCATATACCCTCTAATATATCTCATACCCTCTAATATATCTCATAATATACCCTCTAATACATCTCATATATCCTCTAATATATCTCATAATATATCTTCTTACGTATCTCATAACATATCCTCTAATACATCTCGTATATATCCTCTGGTCTAAGGTGCATTAGAGCAACAGTGGTGCACAAACACGAACTCATATCAAATTTGAATGACAAAATGTGAAACCTATTTGAGGCCTCTTCCTCAGATATAAAATACAACATTTTGGTGTATTAGAGGATATATGAGGTGTATTAGAGGATATAGAAGCTATATGAGATGTATTAGAGGATATAGAAGCTATATGAGATGTATCAGAGGGTATATAAAGAATCTCCAAGCATTTGTCAAGGCTCTCTAGAGTCTTGACCTTTCCCTTGCCACCCAGCCAGACTTTTGGGAGCTTCCAGCCAGACTTTTGGGAGCTTCCAGTCAGACTTTTGGGAGCTTCCAGCCAGACTTTTGGGAGCTTCCAGCCAGACTTTTGGGAGCTTCCAGTCAGACTTTTGGGAGCATCCAGCCAGACTTTTGGGAGCTTCCAGTCAGACTTTTGGGAGCTTCCAGCCAGACTTTTGGGAGCTTCCAGCCAGACTTTTGGGAGCTTCCAGCCAGACTTTTGGGAGCTTCCAGTCAGACTTTTGGGAGCTTCCAGTCAGACTTTTGGGAGCTTCCAGCCAGACTTTTGGGAGCTTCCAGCCAGACTTTTTGGGAGCTTCCAGCCAGACTTTTGGGAGCTTCCAGCCAGATTCTTTTGGGAGCTTCCAGCCAGACTTTGGGAGCTTCCAGTCAGACTTTGGGAGCATCCAGCCAGACTTTTGGGAGCTTCCAGTCAGACTTTGGGAGCTTCCAGCCAGACTTTTGGGAGCTTCCAGCCAGACTTTTGGGAGCTTCCAGCCAGACTTTTGGGAGCTTCCAGCCAGACTTTGGGAGCTTCCAGTCAGACTTTTGGAGCTTCCAGTCAGACTTTGGGAGCTTCCAGCCAGACTTTTGGGAGCTTCCAGCCAGACTTTGGGAGCTTCCAGTCAGACTTTGGGAGCTTCCAGCCAGACTTTGGGAGCTTCCAGCCAGACTTTTGGGAGCTTCCAGTCAGACTTTTGGGAGCTTCCAGTCAGACTTTTGGGAGCTTCCAGTCAGACTTTTGCGAGCTTCCAGTCAGACTTTTGCGAGCTTCCAGTCAGACTTTTGGGAGCTTCCAGTCAGACTTTTGGGAGCTTCCAGTCAGACTTTTGGGAGCTTCCAGTCAGACTTTTGGGAGCTTCCAGTCAGACTTTTGGGAGCTTCCAGTCAGACTTTTGGGAGCTTCCAGTCAGACTTTTGGGAGCTTCCAGTCAGACTTTTGGGAGCTTCCAGCCAGACTTTTGGGAGCTTCCAGCCAGATTTTTGAGAGCTTCCAGCCAGACTTTTGGGAGCTTCCAGCCAGACTTTTGGGAGCTTCCAGCCAGACTTTTGGGAGCTTCCAGCCAGACTTTTGGATGCATGAGATATATTAGAGGATATATAAGAGGATGTAGATGATATATGAGATGTGTTAGAGGATATAGAAGATATATAAATATCTTCTCATCGCTTTTTATATCCATTGGTGTTATTCCATCTTCAGGTGGCATTGTATATCCTCTTATGTATCTTATATATCTCATGTATCCTCTTATGTATCTTATATATCCTCTTATGTATCATATATATTCTCTATTGTACTCCATATATATCTTTTATATCCTCTTATATGTGGTATACATCTTGTAATGTCTTAAATGTATGTCACATTAATTAGATTTATATCCTCTATTATATCTCATATATATCCTCTTCTATATCATATATATCCTCTAATATATCTCATATATCCCCTTCTACATCATATATCCTCTTCTACATCATATATGTCCTCTAATATATCCTCTGACTTAATCTCATATATCCTCTCACTTAATCTCATATATCCTCTCACTTAATCTCATATATCCTCTAATATATCATCCCATATCATCTCATATATCCTCTATTATATCCTCTGATATATCGTCTTATATGACCTCCGTTATATCCTCTATTATATCTGCTAACATATACTTTATATATCCTCTAATATATCTCATATATCCTCTAATATATCCTCTAATATATCCTCTTCCTCCAGGACGAGCCACCGTCCAAACCGCTGACCTTCTTCGGCCAGGAGGTCACCGTCCACGACCCGCCCCAGACCTACTACTACAACGGGGGCGACTCCGCCGCCCCGGCACCCCCAAAACCAGCGGCCAACGAGGCGGCAGTAGGGGCCGGGCCCCCCGGCCCCAGGTACACGTCGGTGGTGACGGTGGCGCCCAACGAGAAGGAAGGATCCGGATCCGGATCCGCCGCCGCCGCGGCTCCAGCTCCGAAGGACAAGGTGAGGTCGGTCGTCCAGCTGAACAACGCTCCGGTCGTCCGGGGATTCAGGGCTGCTCCGGTCGCCGCCGCCCCGGCTCCGGGCGGAGCGGACGACGACAGGCCTCCTCAGCAGGCGTCCGGATCCGGAGCGGATCCCGTCGCCCCTCCTCCAGCTCCCTTCCACAGCAAGATCATCAACAGCGCCATTAAGAGCCAGCCTCCGGCTCCAAAGGCCCCGTCGCCCGCTCCGGTTCCGGTTGCGGCTCCGTCCGTCTCCAGCAGAGTCTCTCCGCCCAAGTCGTCTTCGTCGAGGAAGTCTTCCTCGCCCCCCACGAGATCGAGCCCAGGGCCTTTCGCCGGGGTGCAGCTGAGGCCGGTCCCTGGAGCGGCCCTCAGGGGAACGTCTCCGCCTTCTGAAGTAGCTCCCGCTCCAGTTGCTCCAGCTCCAATTGCTCCAGCTCTGGTTGCTCCAGGTCCGCCCCCTCCCCCACCTCCCCCAATGGCCCCGCCACCTCCTCCTCCCATGCCGTCCTCGGACTCCGGGGCGGAGCGGCGGACGTCCACCGGGAAGCGGATCGTCTCCGCAAAGTCCGGCCCGGAGCTGGACGCCCGGGAAGAGCTCATGATGGCCATAAGGAACCATGGAGGATTGGGGGGTCTCCGCCGGACCGGAAACTACGCCTTCAGCGGAGGCAGCGGAGATTCTTCGGCCTAGGGATCCGGATCCGGTAAGAGTGGCTCAAGAAACCGGCTCCGGAATCCGGGTCTGGGAACTGGTTCTGGTTCTGGAGAGCGGCTTTCGAATCCAGCTCAAACTCCTCGAATCCGGCTCTGGAATCCGGGATCCGGAAACTGGGATCCAGTTCCAGAATCCAGAAACTGGAATTTGAAATCCATGCAACTAAAATCTGGCTCCAGGATCTGGAATCTGGAATTCGAATACAAACTCCTGTAATCTGGCTCTGGAATCTGGAATCCAGAATCCAGAATTTGACATCCAAACGTTTAGAATCCGGCTCCAGGATCGGGAATCTACAATCCAAACACCTAGAGTCCAGAATCTGGAAAGCGAGATCCAGAATTCAAAATCCAAAGTTCTAAAATCCGGCTCCAAGATCCAGAATGTGGAATCCAGAATCCGGAATTCAAAATCCAAGCTCCTAGAATCCGGACCCAGGATCTGGAATCCAGAATCCAGCTCCCAGATCCGGAAACGGGAATCGAAACACCTAGAATCCAGAATTCAGGATCCAGGCTCCGGATCCGGAATCCGGAAACCTCCTCCAGTGTATTGTGTGTGTGTCATAAGTAAATAAAATGGAATTAAATGAATTAAAATTAAATACACCTGTGTATGTTTATACAAGGTGTATACACATATGTATATATTTAAATGTATACATGTGTATATATATATATTTAAGTGTGTAATTTTTTATTATTATAAATATTATTATTATTATTTTTAAGTGTTTCGGCAGCTGCGTTGCTCCCATGTTCAAGTCGGTGGAGCTGATAGAAAACGGGGACTATTTCGTGAAAAAATGTACATAGAAAATGGGGGTGGCATTGACAGAAAACGGGGATTATTTTGTGAAATATATATAGAAAATGGGATTTTTTGTGAATCATTAAGGGACTTATCGTCTTCCATGTGAGAGATGTAGAAAATGGGAATATTTTTTTTCAATTCTCAACAGAAAATGGGAATACTCTTGTTAATTCTCAACAGAAAATGGGATTTCTCTCGTTAATTCTCAAAAGAAAATGGCATTTTTTGGTAAATTCTCAACAGAAAATGGGAATTCTCTCGTTTCTCAACAGAAAATGGGAATTCTGGGGTAAATAATCTGTAGATAATGGAACAAATGCATAGAAAACGGAACAAAAACGCATAGAAAACGGGACTCAGCCGAGACTCTTGTAAAGAAGTGTACAGGGAGAGAGAGAGAGAGAGAGTGACCTTTGGTGCTAGTGAAATCCTATATATAAATATATATATATATATATAATATTATGTGACTCACTGTGACTCAGAATGACTCAGTTTTTTAAATATAGAATTAAGATGAGTTTCACGAAGGAAGGGTCTTGGCGACGACGACTCACTGAGTCGCTCGACTCACTGATGAATGGTGGACTTGAATTGACTCGCCGACTCGACTGACTGACGAATTGACTCGCCGGCTGTTGATGAATTGACTCACCAATGAATGTTGGACTTCACTGACTCCTTGATGAATAGTGAACTGCATTGACTCACTGACTCACCAGTAAATATATTCACTCAATAAGCCATTGACTCACTGACTCACCAATGAATATATTCACTCAGTTAATAAGCCCTTGACTCACTGACTCATCTAAATCATAACTTGACTCCCCATTGAATAAATCATTGACTCACCAGAAAATACATTCACCCAGATCAATATTGACTCACTGGGTCAAGTAATTGACTCAGTGACTCATCCGCTGACTCACCGATGAATACATTCACCCACATCAAAGCCATCGACTCACCCATGACCCACTGACTCACCAATGAAATACCTTCACCCAAAATCAAAACTCTCGACCCACCGGGTCACTCCGCTGACTCATTCGACTCACCCGTGAGTCGCCGAATCTAAAGACAGGAAGTCCATTTCTTCAATTATTATTATTATTATTATTATTATTATTATTATTATTATTAGCTCAATAATAAATGATAAATGCTGATTGTTTTGTGATTTTTATTTATCCTGTTTAATTTTTTTTTGGTAATGTTCTCTCTCTCTCTCTCTCTCTCTCTCTCTCTCTCCCTCAGTCTGTCACTCTCACTCTCTCTCTCTCAATCTTTCTCTCCCTCAATCTCTCTCTCTCCTTCAATCTCTCTCTCTCTCTCCCTCAATCTCTCTCTCCCTCAATCTCTCTCTCTCCTTCAATCTCTCTCCCTCTCTCCCTCAATCTATCTCTCTCTCTCTCTCTCTCTCTCTCAATATCTCTCTCTCTGGGTCTTTTCCTACTCTCTCTCTCTCTCTCACTTATGCCCAATGACGTCACAGCTTGAGCCGGCCAAGTTAGCATTGCGTAACCGGTTTGGGCATCAAATATACGAATAAATATTCGCCCATATTTATGTAGAGCCTCTAACATACTCTGTATATATGTATATTCATATATAGAGCTTCGAATATACTAAGAAATATAGGTACATAAAGTATACTTATATATATATAGAGCCTCTAATATATGCATTATTAATATTTGTTATTATATAGAGCCTCAAATATACTTAAATATTTGTATGTTTGTATATAGAGCCTCTAATATGCAAAGAAATATGGTCATATATATGTATAATAAATTAGAGCCTCAAATATGCACATAAGTGTTGATTTACATACAGGGCCTCTAATATACTCTGTGTTTATTTATATAGAGCCTCTAATATGCAAAGAAATATAGCCATGTATCAATATACTGGAATTAGAGCCTCAGATATAAGCAATATAAATAATTATTATATAGAGCCTAAAATATACTTATATATTCGTATATTTATATATAGAGCCTCTAATATACTCTATATATAAGTATATATTCATATATAGAGCCTCCAATATACGCAACCCTATAAATACCCTCTATACAAGCTCTATACCCAGGATGACATAACACTCTCCCTCTCTCTGGCGACGCAATGACTGACATATTAATATCAAACACCCCCCCTTATATTAAAGCTCTTCCTGGTCCCTGATTGGTCAATTCATCCCCCCCAAGATTCCCTCCGGGGCCTCTGATTGGTCGGAGGAGCCGTGACGTCACAGTACGCCGGCTATGGGAGAAGAAGAAGAAGAAGGAGTCTTCGTGCCCGGTGCCAAATGCCCCACTTGGCAGACACCCTTTCACCTCTTTCGAAAGGTGTATGCCCCACGTTAGCCGAAATTCGTTATATTTTCGTATTTCACGGCTCGAATGGCGGCTCGTTTCGTTATATGTGTAATGTATTGCTTCGTTAACGTCTCTGTCTACGTCGTATCTCGTTATGAGACGCATGAGACGCCGGTTTCGTTAGACGCATGACGCAGCAGCTGACGTTGAACCGGTTATTTTCGCCCATAGCGGCTCGTTATACGGGTCGTCTTCGTTACGAAGCGTCGGATTCGATTCGTTCGTATTACTCTCCTTCGTTTATAACGTCAGATACGTTAAAACGAGCGAAATCTAACGAATATTTCGTCACATGTTCAGTTGGGTGATGCACCTTTCGAAAGTCGACATGCTGCAGTGGCCGTGACGTCACCGCTTTACGAAGCGGCTCCTCGTTGGTTAAGAAGGGTAAGTTAGTCGTGACGTCACGGATTTAAGAAGTTGTGATTGGTGGAGAGCACCGCGGGGTGATGACGTTCCGGTACGGCGGCACGCGATTGGCCGGCCGATCCAACCCCCCTTTATATACTAACATACCGTCCCCGGGGCCGCTCAGTGCTGCGGCCTCTCTCGTCCGAGGAAGACCCCCCGGTGAAGTCCTCCCCAAACACATCGTCGGCAACACCGCCTACAGAAGGATCGACAAGATGGGCAAGGCTTTCGACCCCATGTCCTTCATGAAGGACTTTATCGCGGGCGGCATCGCCGCCGCCATCTCGAAGACGGCCGTGGCGCCCATCGAGAGGGTGAAGCTGCTGCTGCAGGTGCAGGCGGCCTCCAAACAGATCTCCGCCGACAAGGCGTACAAGGGTGAGAAGGAGAGTGGGGTCCGCCATCTTGGATTCTTACGTAATCCCGTCACTTATTTTTTTCGGGCGCGGATTTAGCCGGTTTGTCCGACCGCCCACCCTCTAGTTATCGGTTTAATTGGAAGATGGAGGGTGGGATTAACGGTTTGTTATATAAAATCGCCGTTAAATCCGTTAGTTAATCCCTTAAAACGGCTTCGTTACTTGCCGGTGTTTCGGACCTCCCGGACCAGACTGTTCGACGAACTCGCTTATTTAGCCATATTTAACCCCTTTAAAGCCCCCTAAACCCCTTAGATCGAACCTTTAAACCTTGATACACCTTTAAATGAAACCCCGAACCCCTTGAAACCCCTTAAACCCCCTAAAATCGCCGACGACTTGGCAACAAAGGGACGAATTTCCCAATCAATTTTTCGAACCTCGTGGTCGACTGGAGACCTGGAATCCGCCATTTTGTTTATTTACCTTAATTTTAGGTAAATTCCCGTGAATTTTAGGTGGATTTACCTTAATTTTAGGGAGGGCCCCCGTGAATTTTGGGTGGTTTAGCCTCGGGGTGTGAAAGTGAATTTGTGGACTTGGTTTTTTTGGGTTTGGTCGAATTTTTACCTAAAGTTCCCGTAGAGTTTTCGTTTTAAGGTTACCTTAAGGATTCCCTTTGTTTACCTTAAATATCCCTTAAAATTTACCTTGAAACTTAACCAGAAGATTCCCTGAAAACTGGCCTTCGATTTAACCTAAAGTTTCACCTGAATCTTACCTTGAGTAGCCCTTAAAACTTGCCCTTAAATTTACCTTACATATCCCTTAGAAACTTACCTAATTACCCTAAAGTTTCCCTTGAAACCTAGATGTTATTTACCCTGAAACTTGCCTTGAGAATCCCTTAAAATCTCAACTGCTTAAATATCCCTTAAAACGACCAAAAGGTTCTTAAAATTTAACCGTTAATTACCTTAAATACCCCTTTGAAACTTACCTTAAATACCCATTAAATATCCCCTTAAACCTCACCTAATATATACCTTAAATACCCCTTGAATACTCGACCTTAAAGCTTCCTTTGAAACCCCTAAAATACCCTTAAATACCCCCTTGAAACTTACCCAAAAATACCCCTTAAATACCCCCTTGAAACTTACCCTAAAATACCCCTTAAATACCCCCTTGAAACTTATCGCAAATACCCCCTTAAATTTCGTAGCCGGTTACAACAATCAGCTGACTCGCTTAAGGGAGAGAGAGAGAGAGGGGGGAGGGAGGGGGGGTGAGCTCCCCCCCTCCCCCAGACGGCAGCCATCTTGGCCGGCTGTTAGTATGACACCGATTTCCCGTGACCTCATTGTGGCCAACATTTTGACGCATTGGGACCGACGGCGTATATTAATATACTTAATTTGAGTATATTTGGTGGATATAGTAATGGATATTAGGTCGTTTTAATATACTTTAATTGTAATTAAGTATATTTGGTTCTTTGGTATACTTGAGGTTGAAACGAGTATGTTTGGTTGTTGAATATACTTGAATGAGTGTATTTTAGTATATTTGGTCGTTTTAATATACTTTTTTTTAGTTGTAATTAAGTATATTCGGTTGCTTGAGTGTATTTGAGCAGAATTCGTATATTTTTTGGGATCAGATTGAGCCTCTTGAATTATATGGTGTATATTAATATCCTTGAAGGTGTATATTAATATACTTGGTGTGTATTAATGTACTTTAAGTATATTTGAGTGGAAGATTATCTAGGTGCCGAATTCCTCTATTTTCGGAATTGAAATTAGTATAATTAAGCCTCTGGAATATTGTATATTAGTATACGTATTTAAGTATATTTGGTTAATATACTTATTGAAGCATATTGGAGCCAAGTTAGTATATATTTTTAGGTGTTAAATTGAGTATATTTGATTTTGTACCTAATTTTAAGTATATTTGGTTGTCATACTTTTGAGTATTTTAGTATATTTGGTTGTCTAATATACTTATTTGGGTAGAAATAAGTATATTGGTTTTAATATATATTTAGGTTTAAATTTAGTATATTTGAGCCAAATTAGTATATTTACGGATTAGGTTGAGTATAATTGAGCCTATTTAGTTAATGGTTTATTAATGGTGTATATTAATATACATATTTAAGTATAGTTATGTATATTTGAGCTAAATGTTTAATGTAAAGTATAGTTATGTATATTTGAGCTAAATGTTTAATGTAATGGTTGATCAACCAGGTTAATGTAATGGGAATATTTCATGTAATGTAATGGGATTCATATGTTTAATGTAATGGGGATTAATTCTGTTATGTAATGGGGATTAAGCCATAGTGGGTATATATTTAGCCATGTATGTATTGAATTGTGTAAGGGGTTATCAGTCCATTAGCTAATGGGGACATTACGCTTATCGTAATGGGGACATTACGCTTATCGTAATGGGGACATTGTTTATCGTAATGGGGACATTACGCTTATCGTAATGGGGACATTACGCTTATCGTAATGGGGACATTGTTTATCGTAATGGGGACATTACGCTTATCGTAATGGGGACGTTACGCTTATCGTAATGGGGATGTTACGCTTATCGTAATGGGGACATTACCCTTATCGTACTGGGGACATTGACAGCGTTAAATTGTTAGCATTAAATAGGGCTATTAGATGTACAGTAATGGGGATGATATTGTAATGGGTAGTGGGAGTATTTTATTGTATAGGGTATGTAATGAGTTTAAATAATGTATGGGATCCAATCCATAATCTATTGTATGCGATATGTAGGTCATTACGTAATGGGGTTTATACACTACATTGTATGGGACCAATCCGTAATGTAGAAGCCATTCAACGTACTGGACTTGTAGGTCATTATGTAATGGGGATTACAGTTTTGTATGGGGTTCTAATCCATAATCTATAAACTGATAATGTACTGAGCTTAGCTTATGTAATGGGTTTAATACCTTACTGTATGGGTTCCAGTCCATTATCTATTAGCTGTTTAACATGTAATGCATTTAATACCTTATAGTAGGGGTTCCAGTCCATAATCTGTTAGCTATTTTTTGTACTGTACTTAATACATTATGTAATGGGGTACGTATTTATCAGATGGGGTCCCAATCCGTAATCTGTAAGCCATGTAACATACAGGGTAAGTACCCTGTTACATAATGGGGTCCCGAAGTGGTCCCATCCGTTACCGAGCTGTTACCATACCTGTATAGTACATAGCCCATTACGTATTGGGGATGGCTTTGACCATTACGGAATGAGCCGAGTTCCAAATGGGCTTTGAAGGACCTTAGCTCATTCTGTAGTGGTTAAATCATCCCCATTACGTAATGGGGAGCCCATCGTAGTTCCCCAGTACGTTAAATCCCTTTGATAAGGGGCGATTTTACCCCCCAGATGGGACTAGGTACTCTAGAAGCCTAGACGGACCCTTCTAGAGTTGTCGATGGGACTTGGGGCTCTAGAATAGAGGTTGATGGGACTGGGCTCTATACCAGAGGTCTAGGGGACTCTAGGCTTGAATCTAGAGGTCTAGGGGACTCTAGGATAAAGTTTAGATGTCTAGGGCACTCTAGGATAAAGTGTAGAGGTCTGCGGTACTCTAGGATCAAGCATAGAGGTGTAGAGTACTCTAGGATCAAGCATAGAGGTGTAGAGTACTCTAGGATCAAGCATAGAGGTCTACGGTACTCTAGGATCAAGTATAGAGGTCTACGGTACTCTAGGATCAAGTATAGAGGTGTAGAGTACTCTAGGATCAAGTATAGAGGTCTAGGGTACTCTAGGATAAGAAGATCTAGGGGTCTAGGGTACTCTAGAATTGAATCTAGAGGTGTAGGTTGCTCTAGGATTGAATCTAGAGGCTTATGGTACTCAAGGAAATAGTTCAAAGGCTCTATTAAATCTAGAGAATTATAGGAAATTAGGCTTTGAGCTCTAGGTTCCAGATCTAGAGGTGGTATGGTACTCTAGGGTCGAATCTATAGGGATGTGCGATGTTCCATCTAGAGGCAATATGGTAATTAGTGTCAGAAATAGATTAACCATTCTAGACAATTCTAGAACTAGAAAATACAATTTTGGCCACTGGCTCTATAATCTAGAGGTTATGTTGCTCTAGACACTAGAACTAGGGAATGTGCCATTCTGGCTCTACAATCTAGATATAATATGGTAGTGTAGGGTCTTATCTAGAGTTTTATAGTACTCTAGGTCATGCTAGAACTGTTAAATTGTGCAATTCCAGCCCTGTATTCAAATCTAAAGAGCCTAGGGTGCTCTAGAAAGAGTTTGTTCCCTAAGATTGAATCTAGATGGCATAGAGTACTCTAGGGTGCAACTAGAAGTGGGAAGCAGTACTCTAGAGGTGTCACATAGGATTGCCGTTCTCTAGGCTGTAAAATCTAGACGTTAAGGAATTAAACAATTTAGGCTTTAAGATCTAGAATAGGTGAGGATAATACTCTAGAGTGGTACCTAGAGCTTTAAAATACTCTAGAATTGAATCTAGGGTTTGGGATGCTCTATAAATAGGCCAATTAAATCATTTTGGGCTCTTTAAGGTCTAGAGTAGAATCTAGAGGCTTCAGGTCCTTTTGATTTGATTCTAGAAGTTATAGTACTCTAGAGTCCTCTAGAAATAGGAAATTGTTCAAAGGCTTTATCAAATGTAGAATATAGAGGTTTAAGGTACTCTAGAGTCAATTCTAGATGTTCCTAGACCTCAAGGGTGGCTCTAGAAGTATGAAATTGCTAATAGGCTCTATCAAATGTGGAATCTAGAGATTTAAGGAACTCTAGGGTTGAATCTAGATGTTTCTAGTGCTCTAGGCTGCTCTAGAAACATTTCTCAAAGGCTGTTAGGTTTAGAATCTAGAGATTCGACAGTGCTGCTCTAAGGTCAATTCTAGAGTTGCTGAATATTCTAGAATTGAATCTAGAGGCTATAGGTCCTCTAGAGTTGATTCTAGATGTTCCCAGTCCTCTAGATTGGTTCTAGAAATGGGAAATTGCTAAGAGGCTCTATAGGTTGAACAGTGCTCTAGGGTCAATTCTAGAGGTTCTAGAGATGCCATTACCTAGGGTCTAGAATCTAGAGGACATAGTGCTCTAGAGAATAGGGTCAGACTCTCAAGGCCGACCCTAATCTAATCTTGATAAGGGTACATTGTTTTTGACTCTCTCTCTCTCTCTCTCTCTCTCTCTCTCTCTCTCTCTCTCTCTCTCTCTCTCTCTCTCTCTCTCTCTCTCTCTCTCTCTCTCCCAAGACCTGATAAGTTTCTCTCTCTCTCTCTCTCTCTCTCCCAAGACCTGATAAGTTTCTCTCTCTCTCTCTCTCTCTCTCTCTCTCTCTCTCTCTCTCTCTCTCTCTCTCTCTCTCTCTCTCTCAAGACCTGATAAGTTTTCTCTCTCTCTCTCTCTCTCTCTCTCTCTCTCTCTCTCTCTCTCTCTCTCTCTCTGGGAATTCTCGTCCTAGGTATCTCTCTCTCTCTCTCTCTCTCTCTCTCTCTCTCTCTCTCTCTCTCTCTCTCTCTCTCTCTCTCCCAAGACCTGATAAGTTTCTCTCCCATGGCACGATAAGAATCGATTGCGCATATCTCTCTCTCTCTCTCTCTCTCTCTCTCTGGAAGCCATTGATTGGCACTTAGTGCCCGAAACCTGCCCGGACCAGTTAATACCCCATTTCAACGAGGCCAGCTGACCCAGTAGCCAAATTCCTTAGGGTGGTAACTGTAGGCCTCTCTCTCTCTCTCTCTCTCTCTCTCTCTCTCTCTCTCTCTCTCTCTCTCTCTCTCTCTCTCTCTCTCTCTCTCTCTCTCTCGTACAAATTGGACGCAGTTCCTATTACTTAACGTTGAGACGCAGCCCGGGCACTTATTTATAGACCCTTTTGGGCACCTTCCAAGTCTTTCTCTCGTTATCTCTCTCTGTCACTCTCACTCTCTTTCTCTCTCTCTCTCTCTCACTCACTCTCTCTTTCTCTCCTGGTCGCCTGTATTTTGTAATTTATTTAAATTTATTTTTAATGTATGAAAATGTGTCGGTAAAAAGGACAGCATCCGATGTCCCTCGCACTCTAGGTCGAGAGTTATGCCGTTGAATGAGTAAAAAGTAGAGCCTCTGATGTCCCTCGCACTCTAGCATAAGAGTTATAATGTCCCTCGCACTCTAGCTTGAGAGTTATAATTTAATAACTCATTAATTATGCCAATTAATAACATAAATTATGCTGATTAATAACTTCAGACACAAGTAATATGTCACTTGAAAATTAACCCCTGGACCTTTTGTGTAAAAGTATGCCCATTAATAACACAGTTATGCCCCATTTATAACAATTATGCCCCATTAATAACATGCCCCATTAATAACAATTATGCCCCATTAATAACACAATTATGCCCATTAATACCCCTCTACCCTTCTGCAGGCACTGTGGATTAGAACTTGTGTGGAAATATGCCAATAACTAATAAGTATGCCCATGAATAACATAAGTATCCCCATTAATAACTCATAAGTATGCCCACTAACAACTTGGGCCCTTCCGCGGGCATAGTCAGTCAGAACGTGTGAAAATGTGCCAATAAATATGCCAATTAATAACTTATAACTATGCCCATTAATAACATAACTATGCCCATTAATAACAAGTATGCCCACTAATACCCCGGTAAGGCCCTTCCACAGGCATCGTCAGTCAGGACTTGTGTTGAAATTATGCCAATAAATAAGTATGCCAATTAATAACTAATAACTTGTATGCCCATTAATAACAAGGATGCCCATTAATAACAAGTATGCCCGTTAATAACAAGTATGCCCCTCCGCAGGCATGGTCGACTGCTTCATCCGTATCCCCAAGGAGCAGGGCCTCCTCTCATACTGGCGAGGTAACTTGGCCAACGTCATCAGATACTTCCCCACTCAGGCACTCAACTTCGCCTTCAAGGACAAGTACAAGCAGGCAAGTACTTTCCTCCCCTTTGACCTTTCTAAGTTCGGTTTAAGGTAGTGGGAAAGTTCTTAATCTTAAGTTTTCAAGTTAATCTTTGAGAGTTTGATTAAAGTTGCAAAAGAGAGTTTTAAAACTTTTGTAAGTTGAGTTATAAGTACAAGCTAGCAAGTACTTTCTTCTTCGACCTTTCTAAGGTCAGCTTAAGTTTTGAGTTTGGTTAAAGTTAGTGGGGAAGTTCTTAATTGAAGTTATAGAGTTGACCTTTGTGAATATGTTGAGTTGTAAGTACCAGCATGCAAGTACTTTCTTAGACCTTTTCAACCTTTCTAAGTTTGGTTTAAGTTAGTGGGGAAGTTCTTAATCTGAGTTTTAAAGTTGAACATTTGTGAGTTTGAATTTTAAACCTGTTCTAAGTTTGGTTAACTACAAGCATGCAAGTACTTTCTTCAACCTTTTAGATATTTCTAAGTTCGGTTTGTTTTATTCTAAGTTAGTGGGAAAGTTCTTAATCTAAGTTTTAGTGAGTTTGATTCAGGGTGCAAAAGAGAATTTCAACCTTTTCTGGGTTAGGTTGAGTTATAAGTACAAGCAGGCAACTAATTTCTTCTTTGACCTTTTTCATCTAAGTTCGGGTTAAGTTTTGAGTCAGTGGGAAAGTTCTTAATCTAGTTTTAAAGTTAACTTTTGTGAGTTTGATGGGAAAGTTCTTAATCTAGTTTTAAAAGTTGACTTTTGTGAGTTTGATTCAGGTTACAAAAGAGAATTTTAAACCTTTGCGAAGTTGAGTTATAAGTACAAGCATTCGAGTACTTTCTTTGACCTTTTCAGCCTTTCTAAGCTCAGTTTCAAGTTAGTGGGAAAGTTCTTAATCCAAGTAACAAAGTTAACCATTGTAAGTTTGAATTTTAAACCTGCTCTAACTTATCTTCTCCTTTGACCTTTCTAAGTTAGCGGGAAAGTTCTTGAGAACCGGCCTCCTGTCGAAGGTCAAGGTCTAACCCCCACCCCCACCCCCGCACGCTGTACTGACCTGCCAGGTCGTGACCCCTGACCTGGCGGAATCAGAAAGCTGTGCTAGAGGAACCTTCCACTGCATTAAGGTCAGGCATCTGCTGTTCCCTGAGAGCTTTTGCCAGGTGCATTGTGGGAACAGATTTCACAGACACCCCCCCCTAAAAGGGGGTTCAACAGACCTTAGGGTAGTTTCATAGACACCAGACTCCCCCCCAAAAAGGGGTCCAACAGGCAGACTTTAGGACAGATTTCACAGACTTTTTGGGGGGTCCCAACAGAAGACCTTGGGCAGTTTCACAGACGCCCGACCCCCCCCAAAAAAGGGGGTCAAACAGACCATAAGACAGTTTTGGGGGTTAAACAGACTAACTTAGGACAGATTTCACAGACCCCAGACCCCCTTTTAGGACAGATTTCACAGACCCCCTTTTAGGACAGATTTCACAGACCCCAGACCCCCTTTAGGACAGATTTCACAGACCCCAGACCCCCTTTTTTAGGACAGATTTCACAGACCCCAAAAAAGGGGTCAAACGGACTAACTTAGGACAGATTTCACAGACACCAGACCCCCTTTTTTAGGACAGATTTCACAGACACCAGACCCCCTTTTTTAAGACAGATTTCACAGACACCAGACCCCCTTTTTTAAGACAGATTTCACAGACACTAGACCCCTTTTTTTAAGACAGATTTCACAGACACAGACCCCCTTTTTTAAGACAGATTTCACAGACACCAGACCCCCTTTTTAAGACAGATTTCACAGACACCAGACCCCCTTTTTAAGACAGATTTCACAGACACCAGACCCCTTTTTTAAGACAGATTTCACAGACACCAGTCCCCCTTTTTTAGGACAGATTTCACAGACACCAGACCCCCTTTTTTAGGACAGATTTCACAGACACCAGACCCCCTTTTTTAAGACAGATTTCACAGACACCAGACCCCCTTTTTTAAGACAGATTTCACAGACACCAGACCCCCTTTTTTAAGACAGATTTCACAGACACCAGACCCCCTTTTTTAAGACAGATTTCACAGACACCAGACCCCCTTTTTTAAGACAGATTTCACAGACACCAGACCCCCTTTTTTAAGACAGATTTCACAGACACCAGACCCCCTTTTTTAGGACAGATTCCACAGACACCAGACCCCCAAAAAGGGGGTCAAACAGACCTTAGGACAGCTTTCACAGACCCCCAAAAAAGGGGGTCAGAGAGACTAACTTACGACAGCTTTCACAGACGCCCCCCCAAAAAAGGGGCCCAGAGACCTCAGGACAGCCTTGACAGCCCCCCAAAAAAGGGGCCAACTCCCCATACCCCAGGGCTAATATCCCCCCCTACTTAACCTAGATTTAAGGCAGAACCCCAGGGATAAACGCCCCCCTAACGTCCGCCACCATCTCTTTCCGGGCAGATTTTCCTCGGGGGCGTGGACAAGAAGACCCAGTTCTGGCGTTTCTTCGTCGGTAACCTCGCCTCCGGCGGTGCCGCCGGCGCCACCTCCCTCTGCTTCGTCTACCCCCTTGATTTCGCTCGAACCAGGTGAGTTTTGGGGGGGAGGGAGAGAGAGAGAGAGGTTGAGGGAGAGGGAGATTGAGATTGAGGGAGAGAGAGGGAAGGTATTGGGACGCTTTCATATGAGGGTGATAGAGAGAAGTTTGGGTATGAGAGAGAGAGAGAGATTGTATGAGAGAGAGAGATTGTATGAGAGAGAGAGAGAGAGAGAGATTGTATATGAGAGAGAGAGAGAGAGAGATTGTATATGAGAGAGAGAGAGAGAGAGATTGTATGAGAGAGAGAGAGAGAGAGAGATTGTATATGAGAGAGAGAGAGATTGTATATGAGAGAGAGAGAGAGAGAGATTGTATATGAGAGAGAGAGATTGTATATGAGAGAGAGAGATTGTATATGAGAGAGAGAGAGAGAGAGATTGTATATGAGAGAGAGAGAGAGAGAGATTGTATATGAGAGAGAGAGAGAGAGAGATTGTATATGAGAGAGAGAGAGAGAGATTGTATATGAGAGAGAGAGAGAGAGATTGTATATGAGAGAGAGAGAGAGAGATTGTATATGAGGGAGAATGTATTGGGACACTCGTGTGAAGAATTAGGAGAGAGAGAGGAGATTAAGAGAGAGAGAGAGGAGATTGAGAAAGAGAGAGAGAGAGAGGAGATTGAGAAAGAGAGAGAGAGAGAGGAGATTGAGAAAGAGAGAGAGAGAGAGAGGAGATTGAGAAAGAGAGAGAGGGGGAGATTGAGAAAGAGAGAGAGAGGAGATTGAGAAAGAGAGAGAGAGGAGATTGAGAAAGAGAGAGAGAGGAGATTGAGAAAGAGAGAGAGGGGAGATTGAGAGAAAGAGAGAGAGGGGAAATTGAGAGAGAGAGAGGGGAGATTGAGAGAAAGAGAGAGAGGGGAGATTGAGAGAAAGAGAGAGAGGGGAGATTGAGAGAAAGAGAGAGAGGGGGAGATTGAGAGAAAGAGAGAGAGGGGGAGATTGAGAGAAAGAGAGAGAGGGGGAGAGGAGATTGAGAGAAAGAGAGAGAGGGGGAGGAGATTGAGAGAAAGAGAGAGAGAGAGAGGAGATTGAGAGAAAGAAAGAGAGAGGAGATTGAGAGAAAGAAAGAGAGAGGAGATTGAGAGAAAGAGAGAGAGGGGGAGATTGAGAAAGAGAGAGAGAGAGAGAGAGAGGAGATTGAGAGAAAGAGAAAATGTAGGAAATTTATCGTAAAATAAAAGTTCATTTTCTGTAATAATATATAAGCATCAAATTTACCCTCTTTGTTACTTTTTATAAAGTAACATCTTGTCTGTTACTCTTGTAAGTAACATAAGTATCCTAAGTAACTTCTTGATCTTTTTTGTCTTAAAATCTTGTCACTTAGTTTCTGCCATTGTTACTTTTTAAGTATCTTAAGTAGCATTCTAAGTAGTTCAAGTAACATTGTCCTGCCCATTCAGTTTGTGTTACTTACAATTGCCAGTTTGTTACTTAAGACAAAGTTTCTTGAATTCTCCTTAACTCCTAATATATATAAGTCAATGTTTTTGCCTTTGTTACTTGTTTTAAGTATTGTAAGTAGCATTCCAAGAAGTGCAAGTAACGTCTTCTCTCTGTGTTCCAGTTTGTGTTACTTACAATTGCCAGTTGGTTACTTAACTACGAAATCAAAGTTGCCTTAATTCTCTGTACTGTTAATGTATATAAGTCAATGTTTCTGCCATTGTTACTTTTTAAGTATAAGTAACATTCCAAGTAACGCTACCCCGCCGTTCTAATTCCCAGTTATAAGACAAAATTGCCTTAGTTCTCCTTATTACCAATATATATGTCAAGTTAATTTTTTAAGTTTAAGTAACATTCCAGTTGTAAGTAGCATTCCAAGTAACACTGCCCTGGCCCTTCTAATTGCCAGTTTGTTATAAGACAAAATTACCTCAGTTCTCCTTATTACTAGTAATTATATGTCAATGTTTCTGCCATTATTACTTATTAAGTATCTTGAGTAACATTCCAAGTAGCATTCCAAGTAAGACTTGCCAATGTCCTTCAAGTTGCCAGTTATAAGACAAAATTGCCTTATTCCTACTAATAATTATGTCAGTGTTTCTGCCATTATTACTTTTTAAGTATCTTGAGTAACATTCCAAGTAGCATTCCAAGTAACACTTGCCATGTCCTTCAAGTTGCCAGTTTGTTGTAAGACAAAATTACCTTAGTTCACCTTATTACTACTAATTATATGTCAATGTTTCTGCCATTATTACTTAAGTATCGTAAGTAGCATTCCAAGTAGCGGAATTCCAAGTAACACCGTCCCCTCCCTCCCCCCCGGCAGGTTGGCTGCCGACATCGGCAAGGGCCCCGAGCAGCGCGAGTTCAAGGGCCTGGGCGACTGCCTGGTGAAGATCGCCAAGGCGGACGGCCCCATCGGCCTCTACAGGGGCTTCGGCGTGTCGGTGCAGGGCATCATCATCTACCGGGCGGCCTTCTTCGGCCTCTACGACACGGCCAAGGGCATGATGCCCGGCAACGTGGGCATCTTCATCTCGTGGGCCATCGCCCAGACGGTCACCACCATCTCGGGCATCATCTCGTACCCCTTCGACACCGTGCGGCGGCGCATGATGATGCAGTCGGGCCGCAAGGGCGCCGACATCATGTACAAGAACACCGTCGACTGCTGGCGCAAGATCGCCGCCCAGGAGGGCTCGGCCGCCTTCTTCAAGGGCGCCTTCTCCAACGTGCTGAGGGGCACGGGCGGCGCCCTCGTCCTCGTCATGTACGACGAGATCCAGATGCTCCTCTTCGGCACCAAGTCGGGCGGCGGCGAGTAACTCCCTCTATCCTCCCCCTTTTTTTTTGTTCCCTCCTTCCGCGCCTGCCGGCGCGCCCGTAGGGGGAGGGGGGATGCGCCCCCCTTTCAGGGGCGCCTCGGCCTCCTTTCTCTAGGGGCGGGATCACCAAACGCCGTAGGAGGAGTCTCCCGTAGGAGAGGAGAGAGGGGCGTGGCCTCCCTCTTCGGAGAGGGGGCTCCGCCCCTCTTTCCCCGGGGGGGCTACGCCCCCCCGGAAGAAGGGGGTTTAGGGTCGGGATCACCTTCATAGAAGCCTGTGTACAAATATGTCTCTTGAGTCTCGGCCGTCCCTTCCCTGGACCCGACGTGTATAGTTTTTATTATTAATTGAAAAAAAAAACTTGAGATGGGGAAAAAAAAAAACTCTCTCTCTCTTTAATGTATATTTTCTATATAATTTAAGAAAGGGAGAGAGAGCGGGGTATATATATAGGATGTATAGATCAGGAGGAGGTGGTGAAGACGACGATGTTTTTTTTTTTTTTTTTTCCAAAAGCCGGAGGTTTCAAAAACGGAAAAGTTTCCCAAAAAAAAAAAAAAAGTTGAAGCAATGATCAATAATGGCAACTCCATTCCTCTATTGAATTATAATAACATAAGCCTAATAAAAAGAGTAAAAAAAATGAATGTGTTGTTTTTTTTTATCTTTGTAGGTTAAGGTTTTTTTTTTGGGGTCGAGGTTTTTTTGTGAATATAGACACTTATTATGAGGTTTTTTATATATATATAAATATATATATATGTGGGAGCCATGTGGCTATATGTAGGTTTGTATCGAAACAGTTCTATTATAATTTCTGTATTGAAATTTCGTAGTTTTTTTTTTCTCTTGATTGGAAATTGTACAATTTTTTTTTTTTCTGAAAATTATGGTAAAGTTTGAGATTCCTGTATTGAAAGGTTTTTTTTTTTTTTTTTCTCCAGAATTGAATCTTGTGGGTATTTTCTGCAGAATTTGAAAGATGTCTTTTTTTTTTTTTTTTTTTTTTCCAGATTTGAAAATTTTTTTCTGCAGGTTTTGAAACTTTTTTTTCGCAGATTTTGAAACTTTTTTTTTTGCAGATTTCGAAACTTTTTTTTCGCAGATTTTGAAATTTTTTTTTTTTTTTTTTTTTGCAGTTTCAAAATTGGTTATTTTTTTTTCCTGCAGAATTTCAAACTTTTTTTTTTCAGGAATTTCGAAACGTGGTTTTTTTTTTTTTGCAATTTTTTTCTGCCGATTTTGAAACTGGCTTTTTTCTGCAACTTGTATAGTTGGAAGAAAAAGTTTTTTTTTATAAGGTTCTATTCATGAAACTGAGTTTCTTTTTAGTTTCTCCTGAAACTTTTTAGTTTCTGAAACTTTTTTTTAGTGTTTATGGAAAAAGAAACTTAGTTTCTGCTGATGAAACAGAGTTTCTTGACGAAATTGAAACTCCAAATCAATTGGACCTGATTTCTTGGTGCTTTGAAACTACTATCGTGGTTTGGTTTGTAGTTTCGTTTTGTGAAACACGTTTCAATCTCTTAATTCAGTTCTCGGCGCCTCTTTGTGAAACTTTCTCATAGTTTCTTGCTGCGAAACACGTTTCAGTCTCAATTCTCGGCGCCTCTTTGTGAAACTTTCTCATAGTTTCTTGCTGTGAAACACGTTTCAGTCTCAATTCTCGGCGCCTCTTTGTGAAACTTTCTTATAGTTTCTTGCTGCGAAACACGTTTCAGTCTCAATTCTCGGTCTCTTTGTGAAACTTTCTCATAGTTTCTTGCTGTGAAACACGTTTCAGTCTCAATTCTCTGTGTCTTTGTGAAACTTTCTCATAGTTTCTTGCTGCGAAACACGTTTCAGTCTCAATTCAGTTCTGTTCCTCAAGTTTCCTTTTGTGGAACTTGGACTCTCTCTCGATGAAACGCGTTTCAATCTCGATTCGTATCCCGTTTAAAAGTCATTTGAAACCACGAAATATACAAAGGTCCCAGCACTTGGCCTTAATTCTCGATTCCCATTCCAATTCTCGATTCCCATTCCAATTCCAGTTAACCTGAGGCCTTAGGGTGGCAAGTCCATGAAGTCCAGCTGGTATTAAAGTCTTTAATAAAGTCCGGCTGAAAATAAAACAATTCAAATATCAATTTCTCTCGTCTTTATTGGGTGATGAAACACACACATACACTTTACACTTATACACTTTTTTGCACACACCCTCTCCCTCCCTCCCCCCTCTCTCTCCCTCTGGAGGGGGAAGGAGGGAGAGGAAGGGAATTCATATACTTCTCTCGTGTTCCCGTGAAAATAAAAATTGTATACAGAGAAAATAAACACAAAAAACAATTCTTGTTGTTATCTACAGTTCAAGTCAATATGGTTTCTATATATATAAACATTTAGTGGCGGCGTCGTCGCGGCCGCCTTTATCACCGCCGCCGCCGCCAAGGGCGAGACGGTCCGTCCGTGTGGTGGAAACCGGGATAACCTTTGAGCAGCCAAAGAGCCAGATGGTTCATACGTGTGGCGAAACCGGGAAAGCCGGCGGTGATAAAGGCGGCCGTCGCCGACGAGGCTTCGACCAACATCATCATCAATCAATCAATCAATTCTTCGATCTATTCGCCCTCTCTCCTTCCGTGTCTCCGCACGAGGAGGAGGGGGCGGGGGCGTAGCCCCCCCGGGGCCGCTACGGCCCGTAGATCTTGAGGGTGCGGTCCATCGACGTCGAGGCGAGGTAGGAGGCGTTGGCCCCGAACCGCACCCCGGTGGCCATGGCCGTGTGGTCGTTGAAGACCCTCAGGTCTGTCCACTGCTTGCATAGGTATACCCTGTGGGAGGGAGAGGGTGGGGGGTTAGTTACGGTATGTCTGTTAAGGAATGGAGGCTGTTAGATAACAGACCCAATGTCACGGGCTGTATTTCGGTATATTTCTGGGTCCCTGATAAGTGAACACAGTCTGTTAAGTAACAGACTTAATATTAGAGCCTGAACTTGAATAAATTTTAGATTTACATGTAAACACAGTCTGTTAAATAACAGACACAATATTACAGCCTGATCTTCAATATATTTCTAGATCCCTGATAAGTGAACACAGTCTGTTAAATAACAGACACAATATTACAGCCTGCAATTCAACATATTTTACATTTATGATAATTAACACAGTCTGTTAAATAACAGACACAATATTACAGCCTGAGCTTCAATATATTTCTGGGTCCCTGATAAGTAAACACAGTCTGTTAAATAACAGACCTAATATTACTGCCTGCAATTCAACATATTTTACATTTATGATAAGTAACAGTCTGTTAAATAACAGACCCAATATTACAGCCTAAACTTCAATATATTTTAGATTTATGATAAGTAGCAGAGTCTGTTAAATAACAGACACAATGTTACAACTTGCAATTCAATATTTTCTAGATCCCTGATAAGTACACAGTGTCTGTTAAATAACAGACCCAATATTACAGCCTAAACTTTAATATATTTTACATTTATGATAAGTAAACAGTCTGTTAAGTAACAGACCCAATTTTACAGCCTGCACTTCAATATATTTCAGATTTATAAGTAAACAAAGTCTGTTACATAACAGACCCAATATCACAGCCTCAAAATCAATATATTTTAGAATTATGATTAAGTAACAAAGTCTGTTAAATAACAGACGCAACATTACAGCCTGCAATTCAATATATTTTAGATTCCTGTTAAGTAAACACAGTCTGTTAAATAACAGACCCAATATTACAACCTGTACTTCAATATATTTAGATTTATGATAAGTAACAGAGTCTGTTGAATAACAGACCCAACATTACAGAATGCACTTCAATATATTTTAGATCCCTGATTAGTAAACAGTCTGTTAAATAACAGACAATATTACAGCCTAAACTTGAATATATTTTAGGTTTATGTTATGTAAACACAGTCTGTTAAATAACAGACTCAATACTACAGCCTGAACTTCAATATATTTTAGATTCCTGTTAAGTAAACACAGTCTGTTAAATAACAGACCCAATATTACAACCTGTACTTCAGTATATTTAGATTTATGATAAGTATCAGTCTGTTAAACAACAGACCCAACATTAAAGCCTGCACTTCTATATTTTCTAGATTCTTGATTAGTACACAAAGTCTGTTAAGGAACAGACGCACTATTACAGCCTGACCTTCAATATATTTTAGATTTATGATAAGTAAACACAGTCTGTTAAATAACAGACCCAATATTACAGCCTAACCTTCAATATATTTCTAGATCCTTGATAAGTAAACACAGTCTGTTAAATAACAGACCCAATATTACAGCCTGCACCTGAATATATTTTAGATTTCTGTTAAGTAACAAAGACCCCACATCAGATCCTAACCTGGAACACGTTCCAAGTTCCTGAGAAGCAACATATTCCATTAAGTAACAATCTTTCTCGTAAGTAACAGGGTCTGTTAAGTAACAAAGATTTTACATATGAGCTTCAATACTTTCTACAGCCGAGATAAGTAACAGCTGAGTTAAGTAACATTTTCTACAGCCGAGATAAGTAACAGCTGAGTTAAGTAACATTTTCTACACCTGAGATAAGTAACAGCTGAGTTAAGTAACATTTTCTACACCTGAGATAAGTAACAGCTGAGTTAAGTAACATTTTCTACACCTGAGATAAGTAACAGCTGAGTTAAGTAACATTTTCTACAGCCGAGATAAGTAACAGCTGAGTTAAGTAACAGTTTCTACAGCCGAGATAAGTAACAGCTGAGTTAAGTAACATTTTCTACACCTGAGATAAGTAACAGCTGAGTTAAGTAACAGTTTCTACAGCTGAAATAAGTAACACAGAATAATCAAAATTCTCGCCCTTCAATATTTTCTAGGTTCCTGATAAGTTGACAGAGTCTGTTAAATAACAGACCCCATACTACAGCCTGAACTTCAATATATTTTAGATTCCTGATAAGTAAACAGTCTGTTAAATAACAGACCCAATATCACAGCCTGCAATTCAATATATTTTAGATTTATAAGTAACAGAGTCTGTTAAATAACAGACCCAATATCACAGCCTGCAATTCAATATATTTTAGATTTATAAGTAACAGAGTCTGTTAAATAACAGAACCAATATCACAGCCTGCAATTCAATATATTTTAGATTTATAAGTAACAGAGTCTGTTAAATAACAGACCCAATATCACAGCCTGCAATTCAATATATTTTAGATTTATAAGTAACAGAGTCTGTTAAATAACAGACCCAATATCACAGCCTGCAATTCAATATATTTTAGATTTATAAGTAACAGAGTCTGTTAAATAACAGACCCAATATCACAGCCTGCAATTCAATATATTTTAGATTTATGATAAGTAAACAAAGTCTGTTAAATAACAGAACCAATATCACAGCCTGCAATTCAATATTTTCTAGATTCCTAATAATTAACAATGTCTGTTAAATAACAGACCTAATATTACAGCCTGGCTTGCACTTCGATATATTTCCTAGATTCCTGATAAATAAACAGTCTGTTAAATAACAGACGCAATATCACAGCCTGCATTTCAATATATTTTAGATTCTTAACCTCTGGTATGTTTCTCAATTTATCGCATCAAGGGGGTCGGCCGGCTACAATATATGGAGGCATCGGACGAAAGCGGCAAAATCCTGACAAAAAATATATGCGCTTTGTATGGCAATGGAGAACGTGCCTACGAAATATTTTGCCAAGAATACGAAATATTTTGCCAAGAATACGAAATATTTTGCCAAGAATACGAAATATTTTGCCAAGAATACGAAATATTTTGCCAAGAATACGAAATATTTTGCCAAGAATACGAAATATTTTGCCAAGAATACGAAATATTTTGCCAAGAATACGAAATATTTTGCCAAGAATACGAAATATTTTGCCAAGAACATCTTTTATCCCTACAAGAGAAGGAGATTAGCTCCAAGAGGAGTTCAAGAGCCGATAATATTAGCGGAGTTAGCGAGGGAGAGGGCGGAGTACTGTTGCGGAGGGAGGGTCGGCTCGCTCGCCTCGGTGCCAGGCTACGCCCGACCTTGAACTCTCTCCCCCTTCTACATCCGCTGCGGGTGCTTTCACGTGCAAGACTCGTGTTGGTATACGCACGTCACTGCTGGAAAGAGACGGCAGTAGCAACAATAGCGAAGATACTGATGGGGAAGATAACGAACTCGTTCTCGTAAGTAGAAAAAGATTGCGAGAGATTTGCGCTAAAAAATTATATAGTGCAATATGAAAACGACGGTTTTGAAACAACAATTACAATAAAAGAAGCAAGATTTTTAGCAAATGGATCTTCATTTATGATTAAATTATGATAAATAACATAATGTTGGTTTATTCATACCCAAAAATGATTATAACATTCACAATTGTCACGATTTATTAACATTGTCTTTGCAGAAATACAAAGAAAAACTTTGAACGCCCGTATCTCAAAAACTATACTTTTCGACCTTCAAAATCTATCTCCTCCCTCAGTCTTAAAGCTATAGCATTGAAATTTGGTACGTAGCTTCGTAAGACGTTCTGGAACAATAAAACGAAGCCCTTTTTAAAATTTTTTATCATAATTTTTTTTTATGTGATTGTTTGCATGATTTTTCGAGTTTTTTTTTTTTTACCCAAACTAAAAAATTCATATCTAGCAAAAAAATTACTTTAAAAAAAAAAAACTCTTCATTTTATTGGAGGTCTACATCAGGTCTATATATGGCAGTAATCTCAGTTTTTAATCTTTAGTATCCAGGGAGGAGATAGATTTTGAAAAATGGTTATTTTCGGGATAAATCACGCTGGCGTCCACAAAACCAAAGGTCAGAGGCAAAAATCATATGCGGTTTGGAGATGTCCTAAGCCCCCCCTATTAAGTGGTATGAATGTTAAAGTCCTGCCCTTAAAAAAACGGTAGTAGCCGGCCGACCCCCTTCATTTATCATTATAAAATGTCCGTCCCTTACTCTTCAGCGGCAGCTGAAAATTTTTCTGGACTTAACTTTTTTAAGATTAAATAGTGATCAAGACTACTGGCATTAATCACTGAATCATAATGGGAAATTAATTCAGCCAACCGTCAATGTATGCAATAAAAAATGAAAATAATGAGCGATCCCTGTTTGGTTATCTTTAAGTAAGGATCCGGGCACCATCTACAAACCTCATAATTATAGAAAGCTGACCATCCATTACTACGCGATAATCCCTGACTTGTGTCACACGTAGCTTCACGCTCTGTTCTTTTCCGTTTGAAACTATTCTTTTACCAAACGGCAGAAAGTATCCAAGACGACGTATTAGCATCACTTTCTTTGTTTTCATGAAAACAAAGAAAGTAGGACAACCCCGTAAAGATGGGTGCTTTGAAAAGTTGGGGATGGAAAAAATCAAAGACATTTTCAAGGCATGTTGGGACGTCGGGGATTACGATAAACAAAATGAATGTTTAAATTCGTGTTTCTCTCGAGTGCCCTTCAAGAGGGAGTACACGACCAAAGCTGCAAGTAAGAGGGAAGCAAAAATTGTGTACAGTGTAACACACACTGGTGTTGTTTTCGAAGTGTGTCGGCTTGGTTTCATGAACATTCATGGCATCAAAGAACGCAAATTGTCATGGATTTAAAATAAACGGAAAAAAGCTAAGATCCACACTGGGATTGTGCCAACTGATAAAAGGGGCAAGCGTGATCCTGCTAATAAATTAAACGCGCAAGTTTTAGATTGTGCACTGTTAAAAATAAAGAAGGAATCGGCACAGGAAGCGGATGACATGGATAAAGCAGCAGAGATTGTTGAAGAGATGACGAATCACGAAGAAGGCGCAAAGAAAGGTCTACAGCTTCTGAAAGAACCCCACGACCCGGGTGTTCGTTACATCGCCACTGATCTCCAGCAACAGCAACCATGCCCAAAGATGCCTGTTAATAGGGCATATTATACAAGTGAGCTGTGGTTATTAAATTTTTGCATATCTGACATCACCAAAAACGAGGGTAACATGTTCCTGTGGGATGAAACAGTTGCAGAAAGGGGTCCAAACGAAGTCGGTAGCTGCCTGCTTCGTTGGTTACAAATAGTGAGAGAGGAAGAAGGAGAAGGCAGTATTAAGCAGCTGAGAATTTTTGCAGATAATTGTGCAGGACAAAATAGAAATATCTTCAACGTCCTGTTAAATGCTGCAACAGATACAGAAAAATTTACTTACGAGGGTGGAATTTATTTTCTTCGTAAGTGGGCATTCCTTCGTGCCCTGCGACCGTGCCTTTGGTCAAATAGAATTGATGCTGCGGCGACAAGCGTACATCTGCACTGACACACACAGCATGCAAGTCAATATACAATGTATATGACATGACAAGAGAACGTTTTGTGGATATTAAGGTGCTTGCTGATGTAGTCACGAATCGTTCTGCAGGGCTATTATCAAAAGCACGGCAATTTGTAATGAAATCCTCGCACAAACAAGGCTTCTTCGTGAAGAAAGACTTCGACCTTGTCGACCGACCTGACAATACCACCTACATCAACCTCCAGAAGGGTGGAGAGCCTTGCAACCCTAGTCCCGATGATTCCAAGCACCGAACGGAGGGAATGGTTCAATGATCTACTACAGCGGCAGATTAATGTCGACTCAGACGACGACATTAACGAGGATGCTGACAGCCCTGACAACACTATCCTCCGTGATGAAGATGTCATGAGAACTCAGTAGCCGTTCTGATTGCCATAACGTTGACGAACCGGAACGAAAAGGACCCCAAATTGCAATCGCACAAGAAAAAGAATATATACTGCTAGTTGCAGAGAACGAGTGTTAATAATATTTTTTGTCATTAAGTAAAATTACAGCAACCAGAACATGATCTAATTATGAGTACTTTCATGCATACATTCAGCACCAGATTTACAGGGAAATTAATCATAAAACTATTATTATGAAAATGTGCATTATAATAATTGTTGCTTTATGTTTGCAAACTTTTCATGTATTTGTTCCATTGCTTTTTAATTTATTTAACATTATTATTATTACTATTATTATCAATATTCTGGGAATGAGTAGTGCAATAGTGTAATGTATCATTACTGCTATTATAAACATTGCGTGCATGAATACAGCAATAGTGTCATGCGTACTGAATTAATACTATTATCAATATTTCATGCATGAGTACAGCAATTGTGTAATATGTACTATATTGAATTAAACATGTTGCATTGTATTTTGTGTTTAGTATTGATGACCTATAACACTTTTATCATTATTCTTTACGTCCGGAAGTATAGCAATGTATGTGTTTTTCCTTGTTATCTGAAATAAGGCCTGAATTAAATTTTTAGTTCTACCTTCCTATTATTTCAGCAGTCCTCTAAAGATTAAATACCACAATTACAATAATATATTATTTTCTACTTCGATATCATGTAGAAAAATCGCTAGACATCATCAGGTTTGCATTCAGGCTGCGATAGTTTAAAACATAATTATTACTAAAGCGGGGTAAAATAAGTACAAAATAATCATTAACACTTAATCATCAGGGAGAGCGAGCGTGTTAAAGCTGTCTGGGAGAAAAACCACAAACAACGTAGTCAGCTGAAACGTTAGCGACATTATGATCACGAGTAATTTATAAGCAGACACTGACGCCACTGGTTTCATAATCGTTGCCTGATTCACAGATTCAGACGAGACATTTTATGAAGACATTGAAAACCCGGTAGTATCTGCATTAGATTACGAGCAAAATGACAATGCTGATAATATGATCGTGAAGATGTTTATTCCCACGATTTATTCAGTGATTGCTCTAGTATTCACAATTCACAATTACAAACAAGTGGATCAGATGAAATTTTCTGTGAAGCCATGAGAAATCGAAATAATAGTGTATGTTCCGATGATGATAGCGAAGAGGACAGACAGAATGATCAAAATACGGGATCTGATCCTAGTGACAGCTACGCCGTGGTAACGCCATTTCCTTCCATTGCAAATACAGACGTTCTCGGTAGGTTTTTGGGGGAAGATTATTTTGGAGAAAATACAGAAAGCTATTTTGCTGACGATGAAATGGAACAGGCTGGTTCCGATTCATCTGAAGAAGAATAAAAATAAAATAAAATAAACCTAAGTTTCGGTAACAGTAAATTTTTTATGCATCTCCCGGGGTAAACCTTTACCTCTATCACAGAGTCTGTGTCGCATTTCACCCAGCCACAAAATAGTTTTTGTACTTTTGAAGTAATTAATATTTATTAATCGCATTTCATAATCATGCCCCGAATTATTTTATCTTTACAAACACAAAAAACATAGACAGTACCTAGGATAAATTATTATTAACTATTATTGTTTAAAATGATAAAAACTTTGGTTGACATTAATTTTATGATACTTGAGTGTATAGAAAGATTTTCAATCACACCTAAGCATTGACTATAAAGTTTACACAAATATTCACTAGCTACTAATAAACTTATGCAGTTTGTTGCATTTTCTTTGCAACAGTCATAAAGATGGTACTTGAAGCTTCAATTTGGTATAAAGAAGTTGTCTGTAAGTTGAACATTAAAGTTTCTAGAGTAGAAAAAAAGAAAAAAAATTTCAAACTAGTTTTCTGGCGTTTTTTGAATTGTGGCGAAACGACGTTTTCGTTGTAGACGCCTCATATCACAGCCTGCATTTCAATATATTTTAGATTTATGATAAGCAACATAGTCTGTTAAATAACAGACTCAATACTACAGCCTGCACTTCTATATTTTCTAGATTCATGATAAGTAAACAGTCTGTTAAATAACAGAACAAATATTACAGCCAAACCTTGAACATTTTTAGAGCTAAGTTGCACAGACCTCTAATAGCACACACTGGGTGTCTGTTACTGAACAGACTCTGTCACTCATAAGAAAACCAGACCCCTGCAATGTCTGAGGTGTCTGTTACCGACACAGCCACAGCCTCGCCTAACGTCTGTTCCACCCACAGAC
Organism: Macrobrachium rosenbergii; assembly: GCF_040412425.1. Taxonomy (NCBI): domain Eukaryota; kingdom Metazoa; phylum Arthropoda; class Malacostraca; order Decapoda; family Palaemonidae; genus Macrobrachium; species Macrobrachium rosenbergii. The sequence continues at coordinate 1,146,404 of NW_027100732.1, forward strand.
AAGTACGTCCCCGACTGCTACAGTCCGGTAGAATTTGGGCAAAAAAAAATGGCTAAAAAAATTTAGATAAATTGACAAAAAATGGCTAAAAAAAATTTTGGAAAAATTGACAATATACTTTTTCTAAATCAGAATTTCATGAGCTTTTCGATGGTGCGTCTCGTCGCTTTGTGTCTGTTCGGCAAAAAAAGTTACGAGGCAAAATATAAAAGTATACATCGGCCAAATTTTCTGTCGCCGAAATGACGTGTTGACGGACTTCAAGTTATAACTTGGGAAGTGTTGGAGTTAGAACAACGATTCGCCCACCAAAATGTAACTTGTTTTGAATACTTTCATTTGATATTAGAGATAATATCATTCAGGTTCGTTTCGCGGTTCACTAAAGGTCGCAGCAAATATCTGACCACTGCAAATTTAGAACTTTTTCATGTTTGCATTAAAAGTTCTCGTTAATACCGTTTGAATCTCACAGCAACATACGCTACTTCATTTTCGCATTTCAGGGACGTAAGAACGATTAAACACGACTAAAACCTGATGGTCCTTCTAAGCGCACTTCAAGATCAGAAGCTCGAAAATCTGACTCGAAAGGTCGGTGTTTCTGCTGCGGAAAAAGGCTGTGTTTCCGCTCGAAAACCTCGATTAAGACGAGACTTCGAGGAAGTATCCGCAAACGGTACAAAAATCTTCATTAAGAACCTTGACTTACGGAAGGTTGGAGAAGGATAGTTTGGCAAAAAGTATAGAAACTTTAGGCACCATCAGCTGTTAGTCGCATGACCTCGGGAAAGGCTTTCGTTCGAGCTCTTCTACACATTCTGAGTGACTTTTCGAAGCTCGTAATAAAGTAGACATAAAATACATTTTATTTGCTCACACCTTCCCCCGGCGTGACGCCATTTCCATCACGTACAAATCTGGAAGAACGTCAGTTCTGCCCACATTGAAAAATTCACGCACGTTGCAGCAACTGCAGGGCAGTTCTACTCGGAAGATTCCGAGGTAACGTGTGAAATCGAATCTCCACAGTAGAGTTACAATACGGTTGTTCTACGTTTATTTTTCGGTCGTTTTGCAATGAGCTTCGATTCTAACGAATACCACGAAGTTGTTTCGACAAACGGACAGAATTTCGCAAGATACGCCAATGATAAGCAAGTGAAATTGTAACGAAGAACAACAATCGAAATTTTTAGAACTTTATGGGGGTCAAAGTGACCTTCCAAACCTTACTGACCTCGCTATCATTTTCGATAATGTTTTTTCTTATATGAAACAAAAAAGCTACATTTTAGGGGGTCTTAAAATCGCACCTTCCATAGGCCCCGACTTACGGTGGTTTTAATTTTAGCTACACGTAAATTTTGTGACAAAAATTGTTGGTCAAAATGTAATTGTTTTCTTTAACAATGACTAATATTTGAATGTGGGTGGGTTAAAACAATGCAAATGTATAATGTATAATGTAAATGATGGGTTTAAACAATGCAAATATATAATGTATAATGTAAACCAGATATTTTGGCGACAGAAAATTTTGCCGACGTACTTTACATTTTGCTTCGTAACTTCTTTTGCCCGACAGATACAAAGTGTTGAGATACACCATCGAAAAGCTCATAAAATTCTGCTTTAGAAAGAGTATATTGTCTGTTAATGACACAGCCACAGCAGCCACAGCCTCACCTGACGTCTGTTCCACCCACAGCCAAGTAGGTCCCGGACTGGTAATACAACGTCTTTGAAACTGTCCCTCATGACAAAACCAGACCCCTGAATTGTCTGTTAACGACACAGCCACCCCATAGGTGTCTGTTAATGACACAGCCACAACAGCCACAGCCTCCTCCTAACCCGACGTCTGTTCCACCCACAGCCAAGTACGTCCCCGGCTGCTAACACAGGACCTCTGTTACAAACTCTTACGTCTTAGTTCCAAACTCTGTCCCTATAAGAAAACCAGACCCATGGAGTGTCTGTTACCGACACAGCCGCAGCAGAGAACAGCCGCAGCAGCCTCCTACTCACCTGACGTCTGTTCCAGCCACAGCCAAGTAGGTCCCGGACTGGTCGAAGCAGAGGTCCATGACTTCGTATCCCTCGTCCAGCTGGATCGTCTTGAAGTTCTTGAGCTTCCGCAGATCCCATAGCCTGACGGTGGAGTCCTCGGCCGCTGTGGCCAGGTAGTAGCCGTTCTCGCTGAAGGCGATGGAGCTGATGGCTCCGCTGTGGCCTGGAAGGAAGGACGGTCGTGGGATTAATCTTGTGGTTGGTGCGGTTGATCGCGTGATTGACGAGGTTACTTTTGGGCACCAATCGATTACAGATATTTTACATTCAATTATAATAAGATTATCACTGGATTCTGACCTTAAATTGATTACCATTTAATAAATATCATGACGTGTCATTAATCTAACGATTAATGTGATTAATCTCAGGATTAACGAGGTTACTTTTGGTTACTGATTGATCTGAGAGATTTCTGTGATACTCATTCAATTATAATAAGGGATTACCACTGGATTTTGACTCTAAATTGATCATCGTTCAATAAAAATAATTCTGTGTGATTAATTTGATGATTAATGCGATTAACCTCGTGACTAACGAGGTTACTTTTGGTTACTGATCGATTACAGAGAGATTTTTCATTCAATTATAAGATTACCATTACTCCTGCTAATTCTCAAGTAGACTTTTCAAGAAAGAAGTGATGAAATCTGTAAGTGTCTGAAGGACGCTTTGGACGACGGACCATTGGACGTCTATCGCCGGACCTACACAAGTCGAGAAGACGGTCGCATAGTGCTTGAACTTTCTGACGGTGATCCGATTGCAATTGCAGCGTGCTACCATCACAGTTGCTACGTTTGGTACACCGAGAAGCGATCACTAGACGCTCTCTAAGTACCAATGGCAAAGGACCAGTTGTAAAAGAGGTCAAAAGAGGCGTGCGCAGTGGGCACAGAACAGTGTCAGCGAGCGTTCTCTTAGACCGTTTCAATACTCACACGGCAAAGAGGCTCCGAACTCGAGAACCGCTTGCTTGAAACCTTTGGGAAACGACCTTCGTTTTGGCAACCTGGCGAAAAGAACGGATCGGAGATTTTGTTTTTAACGGGAATTCCTAAATGGCAAATTGCTGAAGCGGGTTTGCGACTTGCTGACGCCGCAAGGCCCGACTTCGACTCCGGAACAGAAAAACCTGAACAGGTTTACAACTTCCTCGTTTCGATGATATCTCCGTCATTATCATTAAAATGATTCAAATAGTTTAACCAGACCACTGAGCTAACTAATCGGCTCTTATAGGGCTGGCCCGAAGGATTAGGATGAAACGCCAGGCCATTCGCATGACGATGAATAAATGAAAATGAAGTTTAAAGGAAAAAAAAACTGTATAACAAATATGCTTTACCCTGAAACGCACGCATACAATAAATACATTTGCTCGTTTCCAAGCGCACAAAAAAAAATTAAAGATTAAAAAGAATAAAATAAAATTTCATAAAAATAAAAAATAAAATTTCTCCCACCGATTTATTTCCAAAGGTCGATACTCGCTGTTGATTACATTTTGGACAGTCGCACAACACGTGTTTGACTGTTATCAACACTTTGCATTCTGGGCATTCGGGAGGAGGGCCACATGGACTGTTCACCGAGTGTCCGCGTGTCAAACGGGTATGGCCTATTCGCCGACGCATCAGAATTACTTTTCCAACGCTGGATTTTATCCGTTTCAACTTCTTATTTATAGGTTCCTCGTTCCATACGTTTCGCCATTTATTTGTAATGATTGCTTTTATATCTGTTAAGTAATCCCTAATTGGGATTTTTATATTTGTGGAGTTCATATTTAATTTCCTGTACAATATTATTGTTTTAGTAACCCCGAACGGCCTCTATAGCGGTTCTCGAGTCGCTAAAAATAACGAAATTGTTGGATGTTGCTTCCTTTATAATTTTGATGGCTACTGCGATTGCACACAACTCTGCTGTGAAGACTGAGGCATTATCGGGCACAGATAACTTTTCGATAAGTATTTCAACCGAGTGCAAGTCCTTATTTTACTCAAAGTCCAGTGAGGTGGTAACTTCACTGTTGGAGGTACTTGTATATCTATGTTCAGTGATTCAAACAATCTATTAGCTCTAATTGGGAAAGGAGGTGGATGATTGTTGATAAATATATCCCTTAGATCCAATAGATTTTCTGTTGGTGAATCACTTGCCTCGATTCTTAATGCACTTACGGCGGAAGCTCCATCTTTGACTGAAAACGATCGAGGCTTTGGAAAGCTTTTACCAATGCTTGGAGATTCTTCTGAAGAGAGTCCGGAATTCTTCAGCCGGTGCGAACGATTCATTGCGAAGCCCTACGGCATTGGACCAAGCGGAGAGCGTCGACGAAGCCCGGTATTTGCTCGTGGAAACTGATGGCATATAACCCGCCGTGGTTGCAAAACAGCCTGCACGACTAAACGTTGCAGTTGCAGGGGCTTGAACCTGCCCTGTGTCTGATGCATGCAAAGAGTTGTGCATTCTTGTGAAACAAATGCAGGTACCGAGAGCGATGAGGAGCGCACTGCGTTACGACGTGATGTGCCAAATGTATACCGCTTTTAACTATGGAAAATACGCTGCTTCTTAACTGCCGTGCAACGACGCCTGTAGGGAAGACGTAAAAATCATGCAATCAGACATGTTTCAGGGTAACTGTCGACCTGGAAATGAGGTAAATGGGGGTGGGGGGGGGCAACAAACTCAGAATTTTGGGGTCTCAGGTGACAGACTAATAATTGAGAACGGAGGTAGAGTAAAAGGTGACGGAGTGGGGTACCAAAAGGGGACGTGGAAGGACCTCTGAAAACTAGAAACTAGCCCCACCTAAGGGCTCAATTCCGAGGGGGAAAACGCCCCCTAAGGGGTCCATTTCGAGGGGGAAAATGCCCCTTTTGAGGATGAAAACCCACCCAACTTCAAGAAGGAAATAGCCCCCTCCCAAGGGCTCAATTCTGAGGAGGAAAACGCCCCCAAAGGAATCCATTTCGAGGGGGAAAATGCCCCTTTTGAGGATGAAAACCCACCCAACTTCGAGAAGGAAATAGCCCCTCCCAAGGGCTCAATTCCGAGGAGGGAAAACGTCCCCTAAGGGATCCATTTCGAGGGGCAAAATGCCCCTTCTGAGGAGGAAAACCCACCCACCCAATGGCTCAATTTCGAGGACCCACCTGGGAAGTTGGCCACGTTGGACCTCTCCTTCAAGTCCCAGATCTTGATGGTGGCGTCGTCCGTCCCGGTCCCCAGGATGAGGCCGTCGGGGTGGAACTGGGCGGCCGTCAGGGGCGAGCTGCCTGACGTGTCGCTCACCTGGAAAAGGTCAAGGTCTTAGCGGGGAGGCAAAGTAGCGTTCGAGTCTATTCTCGTTTTATCCGGGGAAAAGAACGTTCCCGTTCGACCTCTCAAAAACTATCAACGAGTATAAAGTGAATTTCTTGAAATAAAGTAAAAAAACTATCAAAAAGTAAAGTTAACATCTAGAAATAAAGTAAAAAAAGTATCAAAAAGTATAAAGTGAATTTCTTGAAATAAAGTAAAGAAACTATCAAAAAGTAAAGTGAATATCTTGAAATAAAGTAAAGATAAATGAACAAAAAAAAGTTACGATAAATATGTCTATTCCTGAATAATTTCTACCTTAAACTAACCAAAAATTTACAAGTATTTACAATTATCGTCTAATTTAAGTGATTTACTACAAAATACGTCTTGCCTAAAACGGCAGTCTATAAAATCTATAAAATAGTCTATAAAACAAGTATAACCAATAGGAAAATTTAAGAAGGAATCTAACCAAAGATTTACATATATTTATATTTATCATTTAAGCGATTTACCAAAAAATACCTCCTTCCCCAAATGGCGGCAGTGAAAAATCATCTATAAAATCTATAAAAATTCTATAAAAGGGTCTATAAAATAAGTATAAGCGATAGGAAAATGTAAGGAGGAATCTAACCCAAATTTACATATATTTACATTTATCATTTCTGCAATTCACCACAAATTACCTATTTTCTAAAATGGTGAGTGAAAAATAATCTATAAAAGTCTATAAGTAATCTATAAACAGTCTATAACTGATAGGAAGACGTGAGGAGGAACTTAACCACAAATTAACATGAGTTTACATCGACCATTTAACCAATTTACCAAGAAATTACCTCTTTCCCAAAACGGCGACAGAAAAAAATCATCTATGTCTATAAAAATCTATAAAACAAGTATAACCAATAGGACAACTCAAGAAGCGGCCCAAGGGGGGCACCTCCCCCCACCTTGCACAGGACCCGCCCGGTCCGTATGTCCGAAAATGCCCAGTTGTGGTCCTGCGACGCGGACAGCAGGTAGTCGCCAGTGGCGTGGAGCGACAGGCCGGTGACCGGCCCGTCGTGGGCGCGGATCAGCTGTAGGGTCTGCGATGTCGCCACGTTCCACACCCGGATCTGAAAGGCAGATTGGAGAGAGGTTTGAACGGTGTCACAGGAGGATTAGAAAGGTCTGAAAGGTGTAACAGGAGGAACAGAAAGGTCTGAAAGGTTTGAAAGGTGTCACAGGAGGATTAGAAAGGTCTGAAAGGTGTAACAGGAGGAATAGAAAGGTCTGAAAGGTTTGAAAGGTGTCACAGGAGGATTAGAAAGGTCTGGAAGGTCTGGAAGGCGTAACAGGAGGCACGGAAAGGCTCGACAGGCGTACCTGGGTGTCAGGCGAGGCCGTGACGATGGTGTCTTCCGTCGGGTGGTACACGACGCACGAGACCTTCTTGGAGTGCCCCTTGAGGATGGCCACGACCTGGAATGCGAGACCGGAATTGGGAACGGGAATGGAGGATTGTTAGTGGTTTTTATTCCTTGCATTTTAATATTTTATTTTATTTATTTTATTTATTTATTTATTTATTTATCTGTTGCGTCTTTCAAGTGAAGTACTTAATAATAATAATAATAATAATAATAATTAAAAGTACACTGGAAAACTGTTAAATCAGAGAGAGAGAGAGAGAGAGAGAGAGAGAGAGAGAGAGAGAGAGAGAGAGAGAGAGAGAGAGAGAGAGAGATTACCTGTTCCGTATCCTTGTTGAAGACGGTGGCGTTTTTATCCGCCCCTCCCGTGACGATCTTGCTCGTGTCCTTCTGGTGGACGTCCAGGGCCAAGATGCCGGGCACCGAGGCGCTGTGGAGCCCCTGCGGATAAAAGAACGGACGATAAGAGCGGGAACGAGGATGATAAAAGACACGGCGGCACAAATCCTGTCACTCACAGCTCAACACAGACAGACGGACTCCTGCACAAGCTTACAACCCCAGGCACAGACGATCTACAAGAAAAAGAACAAGTTTCGAATGACTTCCCCTGCGCCCAAGAGTGGTGGGGAACAAGCGATACTCGCGTCTGAACAAGGAATGCAGCACATACGAGGCAGGAATTCACACCAGGGTACGAAAGAGGTGCTCTGATTTGGCAAAGGCTGCAAAAGGATTGCACGAAATGAATCTTCAGCTCGAGCGCGTCCAATTTTAATGGTGCCTTCCCCCGTGACTGTCAGAACACCACAGATTCACAGGCCTGTCTCACAGCCTCTGAGGTCATTCTTTATCATCGCAAGAGGACCAACAATCACGAGCAGGGTGCCCCAAGCGACCCTCAAGTATCTCTGGTAACAAGGTCACGTCATTCGTTAAGAGTGTGAGCCACCCGTTCCATTGTACATCGGCCTCAATATACAGACGCAGTCAAGGTCAAAACTGGCAAAAAAGATGCAGAGTTCTGCAAGCAGAGAATGAAATCGCCGCTGCCGTCTGTGAGGACGTGACGACGAAAGGAACAGCATGCCCTGTTCAGCTCCGCCAAGATCTCTTCTCTCTGGGGGGCTTTAGACAACATCGATTACGACCCGTCAAGCATGACAGCCAGGGGTTCTTTTCATGGAGCAGGCATCAGCCTCTTCCGGCCACCAACTGCGTCAAACGGGGGTCAGATCCGAGACGGAATGAGATTGACGTCGGGTAGGGGTAAGGGACACCGGCTGCCACGCAGCTTTTTAAAACGTCAGCGGATGTGGCCAAGCCAGCCTACGGTACGCAAGCTGTGCACGGCCAACTGATGAAGGCACGCGAACGTGAGGAGAAATGTTTGTTCAGTGGCACTGGCCTACGACACATGGCGACGACAAGTATGTCGCCATGCCTGGGGGACTTCGCCTGGAGACTGCGCTAATGGCGTTTTCGTCCCCCACATCCCGAATCTACTTAAATCCTGCGGAAGAGTCGATGCGGTATGGGACAAGAGAAAAAAAGGGGGAAAGGTGTACGCAGAAAGGTTGGCGGTCTAACAAGGTTGCTGGCAACTGGTCGGACTTCCTCCGGGATCCTACCATTCCCTGACCAGCCAACAACAGATGACAGCGATCTGGGGAGCCTCTGGAACTGGAAAGAACTTCGCGTACCTGGACGTCAACGCTATTTGCCAAACTCTGGGGAAAGAAAGGTCATCGGCACTGCCTACGTTGCACAGTTGCAAGGGTTGCGACGCAACGTCTGCGTTCTTTGGCAGAAGGGAAAGAATCAGTATGGGAGGCTCGGGCGGTCCAACCTGCCTGTTGCATCCCAGGCCTGCAGGGAACTGGCGACGCGTGCCTGCAAAACTGCTACGTGTACAGGTCGATTCTCATGCAAGAAATCGTACTGGAATGCATCGAACTATTTAGCTGCCGATGTGAAAAGTAACTTGAAAGCTTTGATTAGTCTGACATATAAGAATTCGCAATTGCAACCCATTAAACTGACCTTCGTGTTTTACTCCGCTCCTGAATTGTCCACGCAGTAAGATTTCGATAAGTTTTACGAGAGAGACCCCTAATGTGCAAGATATTGAGAAACTCGTGATTGATTTTGCAAAAGTGGCATGCAACATGAAAGGCCTCTTTTATTGCACCGTGTGGTTCGACAGTGTCATGCACCAACGTAGGCCCTATGGGTAACGAATCGCCCGCTTTCCATCGAGAGCGATGCTTCTTACGAAGAACTGCAATGGCTCGTATTACTCTGCTTCGTCCTTGGCATTCTCTACGTTGAGATTTACTCGATAAAACCTCGTTTTCTTATTCTCCTTTAAAATATATTTATTTATGTGATCGCTACATATGAGGCTCTTAACGCCAGAGTGTCTCAAGCACCAAAAACAAAACGCAGTCAAAGTTTGGCTACTTTCAGAATGCGAGATCTCAGCATTTAAATGAGGTTTGTTTTAAAATAAAGGTTATTGTGTCCGCTTCCAAACCATCATTGTAAAATAGCCAAGAGTTTAATGCATGCCGAAAGATAAAGGGATGACTGCGTTCATCCTGAAATCAATCTTATACTCCGGTACACTGAATCCCATAAAAACACACACCAATGCCCCTGTAACCCCTCTAGGACCCCCCCAAAAGATATCTTTGTTTTATTTATCATTCTGGATAATTTCCTTGATTATCTTAATCTTACAGGAATAACTAGGTGATTTTGTCCACTTCAAAAAAGACCTTAAAAGCTAACGCTTTACGCAATAAAATAGCAGTAGAAAGATAATAAGATGTTTTAATCAGAATACCATGAGGCTGATACAGTTGTCTCACCTGCAAAACAATAATAATTGCCGTCAATAATGGCTAAAATACATTTTGGCTACATTTTGCTTCCAACTAGCAAAGTCCCGGACTCTCTTTCTGCCCCTGGAAGGTCCTGGAACATTGTCATCCACATTCGTGTCGGACACGACGAAGAGGAACCAGTATTATTAGTGAATAGAGGACAAAAAGAAGCACATTAAATCCAGCGGCGATCATGTTTTTATTGCAGTGATAGCCATGTGTAGCGTCACTAAGGAAAAGAAGTAACGTTACAAAACGAGAATTTCGACCTCGTTGTTGCGGGAAATTTGAACTGAAATTTCTTCTCCCGACAGCTAGAGGGTTAGAGATGACGTTGGCGTGCTTAATTCCAAATCGGCGACGGTGTCGCTTGCGACACTCTGCCGTTAGGCGCCTCGTATGCAAATACACAAGTTCGTTAGAAGTAGTGTATACTGTAGGTGGCAGTTACAACGTATTACTTGTAAGTAGTCGTTCGGTACATGTTGTACGTTTTTTCTTCTTCGCAATTATTTCTAATTCGTTTGCCAAAGCCAAACCATCCTCGTGTCAACACTTACTTGCCGGGTAAGTTGACTTGCGCCATTTCAACTCGATCTTCGTACGTCTTGAACGACGCCACTTCACAGGAGTGATTCGCACAAGCTTACGAGGGGTCAGATCTCTGAAGATTGCATGATTTAAATTTGGTGCTTTCATCCGGCCTTTGAAATTCAGGCGCGAAGCTGCCTCACTAGTGCTTTTGAAATGTCGGAGAAAGCGCAGGATGGCACGGGCCGCAGGGAGTACTGATCGGAATCGTTTTTAGGATGTTACAAGGGGTTAAAGGTCCTGCTTTTGAAGCATAGTAAACCCCCGCGTATTCGCGGTCTCACGATTCGCGGGTTTCTCCGTGGAACGTGTATTCGCATTATTCGTGGAAAATTCGCTCATTCGTGGTATTTTTCACAGAGAAAGATTCGCTAATTACTGTATTTTCACCTCATTTTCATGACTAAATGTACTTTTTGTGATCAAACTTAAAATACTCACGTAAATAAGTGTTTTTCGAGTTTTTTTTTTGTGTTTAAAGTATCAAAATGGGCAGTTCTAAGTGTTTTTAGAGGGGTTTTAAGTGTTCCCGGGTTTTAGCTAATCGGGGTGGGGTGGGGTTTACTGTGCTAAGGAAACCTCAGCGGGATTTGACGCCAACTAGATTTTCCCAGGCGTCCTCCTGAAACGTTCAATTCTTACAGCGGGGCTGCGTCTTTTTTTTAACAGCCGCTGCGAAAATAGCGATTACGTGACCCAAATACAAACAAAACTGTATATATATATGAGGCCACAATACAAAAAAAAAAAAAAAAAATGCGGGAAAAAGTTGTGCAAATTTCAAAATATTGTAGCTCGGTTATTTTTTTATCTATTTTAAATTTTCAAAAACCCATAGATAGGAAATTTTACGGAGAATATCGCTTACACGAGGAAAAAATCAGGCTCTAGAACTACTGACTAGAAAGTACTCGTTGTTGCTAGTGGTACGGTCTGCTAGAGCAGGGTTCTTCAACTTTTCCAGCCACGACCCAGTTTTTACCATGACACCATTCCCACGACCCATACAGAGAAACATTGTACAAATGACCCGAAATATCAAAGAATGACACTTTCTTTACGCAAGTTGGGACAGTCCTTGGAAAGGCTTAGCCAAAAAGAGGTCAATGTTTATGTCTTGCGTACCTCATTCTTAACGAGTTATTACTAGTTAGTCGGACTGACTCTTCTTCCTTACTAGGCGTTAAAGTTTAATTCCACAACTGAATCTGGGTTGCCAAATACGTGCGGATCTTTCGCCCAGTACTTTTCTCGTAAATGGACAGGTTTTTCTTCTGAAAAATACTGCTCAAAGCTGGCTGACAGAGACTGAATGTGTAGATCTATATCTTTTTTTTATTTTCTGCATATATTCTTGATTTAAAATGTCTGCTAAATATGATAGCTGTGCAAGCCATTCATCCTTGATAAACAGCTCTTCCATTGGAGACTTCTTTTCAAGAAGGAATGTATGTATCTCCATCCTTAATTCATATATCCTGGTTAGAACTCCTCCTTGAGAGAGCCAGCTAACTTCAGGATGGTACAACAAGTGTGACTTATCAGTTCCCGTTTCACAGCAAAGCTGTTCAAACAAACGGCTGTTCAATGAACTTCCTTTGATAAGATTGACAAGTTTTACAGCTTCATTTAGAACACTTTTCAAGGTGGCAGGGATTCCTTTTGCAGCCAAAGCTTCACGATGAATGAAGCAACGATTCCCAGTTACATCATTAACTGCTGCCCCTGATATCTTGCTCACGATACGACTATTTTTTCCCATCATATTTGCCCCTCCATTTGTATTGACGCCCCTGTAGTCCGCCCAGTTCAGTTTATATTTTCCAGTTGCACCGTCATTCAAAACTCTGAAGATCTCTGACCCTGTTGTGAGTAGGTAAGTTCGATAAGCAACTAGATAAGAAGCCAGTTGCAATTTATCATTGTGAGTGGTTAATTTACTAAGGATTTTCAATGATAAATTCAGTTGTTCTTTTTTTCTTTGAAAAAAAATCTACTGATTTTCCAACTAGTTCAACATGTTTCGATTCAAAGTGCCTCTTTAATTTTGAAGGCTTCATACTTTCATTTGCAAGAACTTCATTGCAAATAACACACTGTGGCCGAGCACCTCTCTCTCTCTCTCTCTCTCTCACGAAAACAGTAGTTCTGATCATGATGATTAGACTCGGATATTCTTTAGGACTAGGTGGATCCACGTATGAATTCATATTTATCTTTGTGAGCCTGCGACCCAGTTTGGAGGACTTGACGACCCAGTAATGGGTCGCGACCCGCAGTTTGAAGAACCCTGCGCTAGAGTACTTTCTTGCAATTTGCACAACTTAAAACTGCTTTTCTGTCCTCAGATGGTGAATAGCAGCCGAATTTTTATTCCCATTCATAAAGCAAACATAGTTATGATAACTAGGCATGGCTAGTCATGCAACAGGGTGGCTACTCATGACTAGTTATTCAAAAAAAATGGTAAAAAATAGGAAAAAAAAACCCATTAACCATTCCCGTTGGTGACAAGTGAAATTACCACCTCTCTACACCGTACTAGGGAAGAATGTTTGCCGACTGACCATACTTTGGATGCGAATTTTGGAGTAAAACTCTATGGGTTTAAAGATTCGATGGCGATGCTCCCTTCTATGATAGGGTCCTCATATATTTCTGCCCTAAAATGGACAACCGCAACATCTGCAAAAATGCAAAACTGACGAAAAATGGTATAGATACTCCCTTTGCAAATGGGACCCCTCCCTAAAAAAAAGCATTGCAGAATCATTCTGAAATTGCAGGAGGCACAAAAAGTGGCATATTTCGATTTCGGAAATGCTGCAAATTTCCATTTTTGGGCAGAATTGGGTTCCGGGACACGTGGAAATTTATGGACATTTCTATGAAGGGGAGATTCGGCTGGACTCGTTCCAGGGGACGGATGGTGGGACTTTTTTCGTCTGAAATAAAATGGGAGAAGTCCTTGGGAGTGAGGACTTATTATGAAGTCCTTCAAGTCCTTCATTTGTTTTATATATATAAGATTATAATCTGGAAATAAGGAAGGAATATATATAAAACTGAGGCCAAAAGTCAAGCCAAAATGGGACCTACTGACTGAGAGGAATAGAAAGGTTTGAAAGGTGCGACGGGACGAAAATAAAACCTTTCGCAGTCGCGCTAAGATTAGGAACACTGTTTCAGACCCAACTTTCTCTCACACACACACTCTCTCTCTCTCTCTCTCTCTCCGACTCACAGGATGCGACGCCAGCGTGTTGAAGCTCCTGATCTGTTCCGACGGGGTCAGGCCTTCCGGAATGGTGCGTCCTCGTCTCTTGCGCTCCTGGGTCAGCACAGTCGCCGTGTCCTGTAATCTGGTGACCACCTCCTCTGTCAGGCCTGCGCCCTCGCTCGGGACGTCCGCTGCGCCTCCTGCTTCCGCTGTGGCTGCCTGAAAGGGGGGGACGTCGGATTAGGTCGACGGAGAGAGGGAAAGGGTCGAATTAGGACGACATTCACAAGAAAAAGTCAGACGACTGTAACGTACGTTACGGCACTCACCAGGGTTGGTCCTGCGGAAGCCGCTGGGGCGATGCCCGCCTGGGGTTTCAGGGTAGCCAGGGCCTCTCGGGCAGCCGTGACCTCCTTGTTGAGACGGGCGATGACTCGGGTGGCCGCGTCGTGCTGGTATAGGGCGTGGCTGCAAAGGAAATAAAAATGTTACTAATAGTAAAATCTACCTAACTTTACAGAGTCATGAGGGCCACTTACGACCAAACTTGTCTTCTTGGGGGTCATTATTTTTACATTTACAGTCTTTTTTTATGTTTTTACTCATGAATGTTTAACTGACAAACATTCATAGATACAAACAAACGCATGTTCTGATCCGACGGAGGTGGTGTGGCTCCAAAAAGGGCAGAATGGTTGAAATTTGGTTTTTCAATGGAAAACTCAATAAAAATGCAATTTACGTCATTTACAAGACGCCCAAATGTTTCAAAGTCGGGTTTTGTTACGATTTCAGACGATGATTCTGGTTACGACAAAAAGATCGTCTTAAACCGAACCAACGCTGCAAATCATAAGAAAGCCTCACGTTCAATCATTTGGGCGTCTTGTAAATGATGTAAGCTGCATTTTTATCAAGTTTTTCGTAAAAAAAACCTCCAAATTTTTACATTTAATAATTTGGGCACCTTGTAAATGACATAAACTGCATTTTTATCGAGTTTTTCGTCGAAAAACCTCCAAATTTCGACCCTTTTCGGAGCCACACTTCTTGCGTCGGCATCGCTAACTGGAAACATACGTCGTAACCTGGAAATAATTTTTTATATATTCAAAGAACGTCTAAGCTCAGAACATCGCACTGCGTCTCAGAACAGAAAGACGTAAAAATCCTTCAAATCCTTCGCCTCGAACCTCACCTCAGTTCCTGGCGGGCCGTCTGAAGCTGCTGCCGTAGGGTGAAGGAATGGAGCATGACGGCGTCCCATTCGTCCTGTAGGGCTTTCAAGATGGCGGGAATGCTGGTGGCGCTCGGCGGCTTGGGCTTGGCGACTGTCGGCACTGCGAGAGACGAAACGGAGAGAGAGAGAGTGAGAGTATTAGGCTACGTTCGAGAGAGAGAGAGAGAGAGAGAGAGAGAGAGAGAGAGAGAGAGAGAGAGAGAGAGAGAGAAACAAAACTCACCTTTCAAGTCGATGATCTGGTCGACCGAGAGCTCCTTGTTGTTTATGGGGTCGGTGCCGTTCTCCGCTATGTACTTCTCGAGCAGCCTCCGCTCGAAGACGGCCCCGGACAGCGGAGACACGACTGGCTGGTCCGGCACTTCATTGCTAACTGGGAACACGGGAGAAGATAAGAAGATTCGTTACGGACGAAGAAACGAATGAAGTTACGAACGAAATATGAGATTTCAGATTTATAAGCCGTCGAACGACGCATCGCAGCAATTTCAGTGAGTCGTCACTGCGCACAGGATCGCTGGGTGGAATCGGGACAGAAACCCCATTGCTGCATTAAGGAGTGATAGATCGAGAGGCTGGACAGCAAGACTGAAGGAAGATGTGGGATCGGACAAAGTTTGAATAAGTTATTGATGGAGAGAAGGAACAAATTAATCACGTAATCCAAGACAAGGATTAAAAAAATTATCTTAATTCGATTCTCGACAAGTCTGAATTCCTATTTTGTCTTGATTCCAACTTGTGCGAAACGGGAATATTGCTCAGCTAGGGCGCAACAATTATAATCTTCGATCGTTTATGAAAAACTACGAAAGACGTAACATTTGGCCCCTAAATAAAATACAAAAAGACACCGTCTTTAGCTTCTAGGACGCGTGTTTAGTTTCGAAGACTTATCTTCGGCACAAAACAGCGTCTTCGATGCTGTGGAATTTGGCGATTCGTATTTTTCCGAGGCATAAAAGCCAGAGCCTTCAAAGCACCTCGTATTAATGGACAAAGTTACCAAATTAAAGGCGGAATGACAACCCTATACCACAAAGAACGATTAGTTTTTTCTCATAGAAATGGCCGACGAATGACATTCCTAAAATTAACGAGGCATCTGCGCAAACAGTTTCTTAAAAATAGCACCCTAGCCTAGATTACGCAGCCTATACGAATGGTCCAAGGGACACACGTAGGCCCTATGCCATGCAGGACACAGAACATAGGTTAGGTTAAATTCCAATGCATCCTCACATTCTAACATAGGATTTATAATACCCTAATAAGGAGAGCAGCTGATGTCGACGGGTCATATGTCCGAAGCTAGGACACCTCAAGCCTAGCTACCTTTACCTAACCTAACCTAGGGGGCTGCGTCCCTATTTGACGAGGGGGGTTTCAGCAACCCCCAGTTTAAGTCGAGATCGCTCCGTCTACAAATTAACCCGAAGTTAGACGTACTCAGAGACCGTCAGGGCGAGGAAAACCAGGCGAACGGCCGTCGACGGCTCGACACAGACTTATGGGGATCTATATCCCCTTTAAATCCCCTTATACTAGATCGCAGATGCTATGAGGTCGCGCTGCCATTGTCGAAGTTTAACGAGGAACGTCGCTCGGCCGTCGTGACCCCAAGCTGTGGGTTCGGCATAGCGCGGACAGGGTTAATCGAGGGTTATTATCAATGTCCTTATATAACTTATGCAATTTCTGCTCTAAATCCTTGGCCGAACCTCGCCTAGCCTGGAGACCCTAGAGAAAGGGTTTCGAGCGGAAATCATCGACGAGTCGACGAAATCGCTCGAAAAAATTATAAAAATAATTATAAATATATAAATTATTATAAATATATATAAAAAAATTATAAAAATAATTATAAATATACAAATTAATATAAATATATATAAAAAAATTATAAAAATAATTATAAATATACAACTTATTATAAATATGTATATATATATCACGAAAAGATAAAAAAGTTATTGTAAATCTATATATATCGGACCAAATGCTTCGAAATACTAATGGCCGTCGTAGCGTAGCCTATCCTATCCTAGCCTACGTCACGTAAGGATCTATAGGTTCCGTTATATACATATATATATATATATATATATATATATATATATATATATATATATATATATATATATATATATATATATATATAAATAATCTCAAAGTATTTAGGGACAGGTCTTACCTACCTACCCTTAATTAGGGCGACATGCCCCAACCTGGCCAGGGGGGGGTGGGCTTTGTCCACCCTGGACCCCCCCATAGAAGTTTAAATCCGGATTTAAATCAGATAAAAAATCATATAAATGGGATTTATATATATATAAGGAATTTGCCCCCCGGACAGCTCCCGAGTCCTCGTCTTATTTCGCTCATTTCTCAGTAATTAAACGTAATTTGAATGTAATTACTGGCCTGTAATTAGCGTAATTAACCAGCAATTACGCGAGATAAAGGTTTTAGTGTTAAAATAAGATTTAAATATTAAATATGGCAAAAATATAAGACGGATTGTGGCCACGAAACCGACTCAATCTGCCGGGACTCGATCAGCGTCCTCGTCTTATTTCGCTCATTTCAATGTAATTAAAGGTAATTCTGGCGTAATTACCGGTCTGTAATTAGATTAATTAACCTGTAATTATTAGAGATAGAAGTTTCGGTGTTAAAATAAGATTTAAATCATAAAAATGGCTAAAATATCGACGGAATTTCGCCATTAAATGGAAGATATCCGCCGGGACCCCCTCGGCGTCCTGACCTTATTTCGCTCATTTCGCCGTAATTAAAGGTAATTCTGGCGTAATTACCGGTCTGTAATTAGCTTAATTAACCTGTAATTATTAGAGATAGAAGTTTCGGTGTTAAAATACGATTTAAACAACAAAATCGGCAAAAATGTCGACGCAACCCGGACGCGAAAATGCCGAAAATGGCCCATACCGGACGAGCGTCCCCGTCTTATTTCGCTCATTTCGCCGTAATTAAAGGCAATTCGCGCGTAATTACCGGCCCGTAATTAGCGTAATTAACGGGAAATCAAACGAGATAAGAACCAAGGCGTCATTCGAAGGGGAAAGGCGAGAAAAACGGCAATTAGTATAAATATCTCACTCACTTGCACAAACCAGAGACATGTTTTGTTTATGTCCTTCGTGTGGTCAAATGGGGGTCTCGGCAGGGACGGCATCGAGGTGTCGTACGATTCTTCAGAATCGTCGTATTTTTGGGTTAATTTTAGTCGTTTTTGGCGAATTTAGCGGTTGATACGAGTCGATTTCAATATAATTTTAATCTTTATTCGTTTATTTAATATATTTAAGCTCAATTTATTAACAGGAAGTCGTTAAAGTCGAGTTAAATTGGTTAATTGAGGGACCTAAGACGTGTACATCTTAGATAGACGAATCCTCGAAAACTGTCGCATTTTTCAGACGGATTTCGGTCGTTTTTAACGAATTTAACGGTTAATATAATATATATTTTAATATGTATTTGCTTATTTAACATATATAAGCTCAAATTATCAACATTTGTCCTCAAAATCGAGTTAAATTGATTCATTCTGGGTCGTGGGACACGTACACCTTTGGTTGACGAATCCTCGAAAACTGTCGCAATTTTAGACGGATTTTGGTCGTTTTCGACGAATTTAAATGTTAATATAAGTTAATTTTAATATTTATTTATTAAATTAACATATTTAACCTCAAATTAATCGCTATTTGTCGTTAAAATGGAGTTCGGACTATGCAATCAGTCGTATACGATCGGAAGCTGCAAATTGTCGTAACGTCTCTGGAATTTGCTGTTTTCTTATATATTTCCTCATTATATCATTTATTTATTCATATATTTACGTTTATTTAACTTAATTAAGTATAAATTATCGATTAAATTCCATCAGAATATACGATACCGTCTATAACGTAAGGCATAAACAGACGAACATTCCTAAGCGTTATCGTACACCGAGTATCGGCGCACACCGAAACACGGAGTCAAATTAAATTTTAAATACGATTAATATACGAAATAATATTCTTATTTGTATATTTGTATTATTTAAATGTATTTAAAATACTTTAAATATTCTTCTAAGTATATATACATCGTTAAATGTATTTTAAATAATGTTTCTGGATATGTTTCGAAGCCACGCTTCGGGAGGGTGGCTGTAGGGACGAATATTTACTCTCTCTCTCTCTCTCTCTCTCTCTCTCTCTCTCTCTCTCTCTCTCTCTCTCTCTCTCTCTCTCTCTCTCTCTCTCTCTCTCTCTCTCAGATGGGTAGAAGACGATTCTCTCTCTCTCACTCTCTCTCTCTTTTCATCAGAACAGAAACTTCATGGAAAGAGAGAGAGAGAAAAAGATAGAGTAATAGTAAACGCTCTCTCTCTCTCTCTCTCTCTCTCTCTCTCTCTCTCTCTCTCTCTCTCTCTCTCTCTCTCTCTCTCTCTCTCTCTCTCTCTCTCTCTCTCTCTCTCTCTCCTCTGTTCCGTATTAATATCTGAGTTGTCTCATAACATCAAGTTTTCTCTTAAGCAAACGAAAGATTTCAAGATGATTTTTTTAATATATTATGAAAATGTCGTTCAATTCAGCCTTTAGAAAACCTTTAAATAAGACAAATAAACATTTTTATTTAGTTTTTTATTCATAAAAACAAATTAAAAAACAAAAAATGTAAAAACAATTGAAACATTCGTTTGTTTTTGGTGTCAAATCGAGACGTTGTATCTGAATGGATCTAAATTTTTCGATTTATTTAAGATTATTTTTACAATTATTTACGATTTATGGACGAATAAAGCTGTAAATATAACAAAATTAATATATTTGTTTTGTTTCTTATACATAAAAACAAATCAAAACAAATAAACAAAGAAAAAACAATTGAAACGTTCATTTGTTTTGAAGTTCACGTAGGTCTAGACATTTCCTGTTTATTTGCGATTTTTATCGCAATTTATTATAATTTAGGCAAAACAAAACCAGTAAATAAAACAAACAGACATTTTTGTTTTGTTTTTTATACACAAAAACAAATAAAAAAAGGTAAAAACAATTTAAATAGTCGTTGTTTTGAAATTCACACAGAGGTCTAGACATTTCCTGTTAATTTGCGATTATTTTTACAATTATTTACGATTTATGGATGAATAAAGCTGCAGTTATAATATAATTAATATATTTGTTTTGTTTGTTATACATAAAAACAAATTAAAACAAATAAAAATATAAAAACAATTGAAATATTCGTTTGTTTTGAATTTAGGTCTAGATATTCCCTATTTATTTGCGATTTTTATCGCAATTTAACATATTTAGGCATTGTAAAAACAGTTAATAAAACAATTTGACATTATTGTTTTATTTTTGACGCACAAAAACAATTTAAAACAAATAAACAACGTAAAAATAATGGGAATATTGATTTGTTTTGGTGTCAAATCGAGACCTACTCGTCTGAAAAATTCGAAGGATTTTGTGTATATTGGCGAATATTATCGCAAATTAGTATAATTTAGACATTAATAAAGTTTCAGATATAACAATTTAATGTATTTATTGCGTATTTTGTTCATGGAAAGACTTTGAAAGCAATGAAAGCAATTTAAAAGCAATTGAAATATTGGTTGCTTTCGTTTCAAATCGATTCGTTCTGACTGAAGCATACTAAAAAGTTCCTGTTTATTCGCGATTATTATAACAATTTCGCACGATTTATGGATGGATAAAGCTATAGATAAAACAAATTGATATATTTTATTTATTTTTATACATAAAAACAAACAAAAACAACAAAACAAGATAAAACAACAACAAAAAATAATTGTTTTTAATCTCGAATCGAGATTTTTTTGTCAGAAGCTTCCGAAACATTTTGTGTTTATTAGCGAATATTAAAGCTATTTAGTATAACTGAAGCATTGAAAAACCAGTAAATATAACAAATAAATATACAGTTTTTCTTGATTACACACAGAAACAAATAAAAACAAAGAAAACAATGAAAAACAATGGATTTGTTTTGGTCTCAAATCGAGACTTTTTTTGTCTAAAGCATCCGAAAGGTCTAAAGATTTCGTGTTTATTTACGGTTATTTATATAATCTAAATATATTTAGGCCTCAAAAACAATTAAATAAAACAAATTAATATATTTTTATTGTTTTTTACACACAAAAACAATTAAAAACAAAGAAAATTAGGAAAAAACAACGAAAATATCCGTTTGTTTTCAATTTCAAATCGAGAGGGTTTTTGGGTCTAGCAGACGACGGGCACCTGCGCCGAAGTCCCGGATGACGTCATTGGACGTCAACCCGATGTACGATAACGATTCTTCTGGTCGGTTTGATCGCGAGAGAGAGAGAGAGAGAGAGAGAGAGAGAGAGAGAGAGATAGCAGACGTGGTTTATACATCGATACGTCTGATATGCGTCGCCAATCTGTCGCTCATTCATATCGATTGCGGTTTTTCGTCTGGGAGAGAGAGAGAGAGAGAGAGAGAGAGAGAGAGAGAGAGAGTTTCCTATCAATCTATCTTTCTCTCCTTCCAGGAAGTTTCTGTTTTGAGAGAGAAAGAGAGACTTCATTACAAATCAATCTATCTTTCTCTCTTTCCATGAAAATTCTGTTTTGAGAGAGAGAGAGAGAGAGAGAGAGAGAGAGAGAGAGAGAGAGAGAGAGAATCGTATTCTAACCATCTGAGAGAGAGAAAGAGAGAGATTAAGGGAGAGAGAGAATCGTCTTCTACCTATCTGAGAGAGACAGAGATTGAGAGAGAGAGAGAGAGAGAGAGAGAGAGAGAGAGAGAGAGAGAGAGAGAATCGTATTCTAACCATATGAGAGAGAGAGAGAGAGAGAAAGAGAGAGATTAAGGGAGAGAGAGAGAGGGAAAAGAGAGAGAGATTAAGGGAGAGAGAGAGAGAGAGAGAATCGTCTTCTACCTATCTGAGAGAGACAGAGATTGAGGGAGAGAGAGAGAGAGAGAGAGAGAGAGAGAGAGAGAGAGAGAGAGAGAGAGAGAGAGAGAGAGAGACAGAAATTGAGGGAGAGAGAGAAATAGAGATATTGCGAGAGAGAGATAGAGGCAGAGAGACAGATATAGGTAATTGAAATGGAAAAGAGAGAGAGAGAGAGAGAGAGAGAGAGAGAGAGAGAGAGAGAGAGAGAGAGAGAGAGAGAGAGATTATATATATAATAATAATAATTATTATTATTATTATTATTAATAAAAGTCGAATTTTTCCGTTACGGCTCCAAGAATGTCGACGGAGTTGCCAATGCGTAAATACAACCACCTCTCATGTTTACGCTTTTCATTATAATTATTATTCATTTACGAGTCATTCATCCGTCATTCATCGATTACCCATCCTATAATGAATCCATAGACTCACCATACCTATAAAAATAATGAATAATGATTCATATTCACGTAAAAATATGATGAAATATTCTGGAAAGTTGCCAATAGCGTAATATTACGCAACGCTTATATCACGATAATTCATTATTTTCATTGGTTATTCATCGCATAATGAGGCTTTATATTCATTAATTATCATGAATAATGAATGATTGTTTACTTAGATATGATGAATAATGAATAGACGACCTATTAAACCGTTAAAACGACATAATAAGTCGCTAAGTCGCGACAATTCCTCCAAAAACGACCATTTTTTGTTGATGTTTTAGATCGAAAATCGGTTATTCATTGTATAATTAAGCATTATATACCAACATACATCGAATATAATGAACGATTATTCACTTAATCATGAACAACAACGAATAAACGACCCAAAAGTCGCCCAAAAAACGACATAAGTCGCCAAAAGTCGCCCTAAAAAAACGACGACTCCTCAACGGATGTACGATAATCGCCGCTGAAACGACAACACACAAGCAGTCGATAATCTCCAGGATCAAATATGGCCGCCAGAAGTTCCCCTATTTTGACCCCGATTTCCGGCGCCCAGGGACGACCCTAAGCGCACCCGCCGTGACGTCACGACAGCAGAGGTCATCAGGTCACTGGTGAGTCGAGCGCGACCCCCTAGGGGGCCTGGGGGGGTCAGAAATGGCCTTTGAATGGAGGTAACTTTTTTGGAGGGGGGGGTTGGTCGTTAGGGACGTGGTCCGAATTGTTTACGTATCGAGAATCTTTTTTGTTTTTCGTTTTATTCTCGTTTGTTTCTCGTTCGCGTCTCGTTTTCGTCCCGTTCGTTCGGTCGTTCGTTCGTTCGTCTCGTTTTTGCGTTTGTTTGTTTGTTTGTTGCGTCGTTTTGCGTCGATTTATTCGCTTTGAAACGAGAGGTTTTTTTTGAAGGCGCGAATCGGACCTTGTGTCGACGATCTTCTAT
Organism: Macrobrachium rosenbergii; assembly: GCF_040412425.1. Lineage (NCBI taxonomy): Eukaryota > Metazoa > Arthropoda > Malacostraca > Decapoda > Palaemonidae > Macrobrachium > Macrobrachium rosenbergii. Next base: position 1,169,541 of record NW_027100732.1, read on the forward strand.
TGTCTATTTTCCCTTCTATTGTCTATTTCCTGTCGTCTATTCTGTTTTCTATTGTCTACTCTGTCTTCCTTTGTCTATTTCCTTCTATTCTATCATCTATTATCTGTCCTGTCTCCCATTGTCTATTTCTTATCGTCTATTCTGTCTCTTATTGTCTATTTTCCCTTCTATTGTCTATTTCCTGTCGTCTATTCTGCCTTCTATTGTCTATTTCCTATCATATTTTCTATTTTCTGTTGTCTATCGTATCTTCTATTGTCTATTCTATCTTCTATTGTCTATTTTTTCTTATTTTGTGTATTCTATTGCAAATGCTATTGCCTGTCTATTGTCTATTCTGTTTCTGTTCTAGTTTATATTGTCTATTCCACCTTCTGTTGTCTATTCCCTGTTGTCTTATATCCTATCGTCTATTCCCTGTCGTCAGGTTAGGCCATAGGCTTTCGAAGGCCTTTCTATTGACTTATTCTCTATCGTCTATTCTCTATTGTCTATTCCATTCGGACCGACGTCGTAGGCCGTAGACTTTCGAAGGTCCTTACATCGTCTTGTTCTCTATTGTCTATTCCCTATCGTCTATTCCATTTGGACCAGTGTCGTAGGCCATAGACTTTCGAAGGCCGTTCTGTCGTCTTATTCTCTATCGTCTATTCCCTATTGTCTATCCCATTCGGACCGATGTCGTAGGCCATAGACTTTATCGTCTTACTTTCTATCGTCTATTCCCTATCGTCTATTCCATTCGGACCGATATCATAGGCCATAGGCTTTCGAAGGCCGTTCTATCGTCTATTCCGTTAAGGCCAATGTCATAGGCCATAGACTTTCGAAGGCCATTCTGTCATCTTATTCTCTATCGTCTATTCCCTATCGTCTATTCCATTTGGGCCGATGTCGTAGGCCATAGACTTTATCGTCTTACTTTCTATCGTCTATTCCCTGTCGTCTATTCCATTCGGACCGATGTCGTAGGAGGCTTTCGAAGGCCGTTCTATCGTCTATTCCGTTAAGGCCAATGTCATAGGCCATAGACTTTCGAAGGTCGTTCTGTCGTCTTATTCTCTGTCGTCTATTCCCTATCGTCTATCCCATTCGGACCGATGTCGTAGGCCATAGACTTTCGAAGGTCGTTCTATCGTCTTATTCTCTATCGTCTATTCTCTATCGTCTATCCCATTTGGACGGATGTCGTAGGCCATAGACTTTCGAAGGCCGTTCTGTCGTCTTATTCTCTATCGTCTATTCCCTATCGTCTATCCCATTCGGACCGATGTCGTAGGCCATAGACTTTCGAAGGTCGTTCTGTCGTCTTATTCTCTATCTTCTATTCCCTATCGTCTATCCCATTCGGACCGATGTCGTAGGCCATAGACTTTCGAAGGCCGTTCCGTCGTCTTATTCTGTATCGTCTATTCCCTATCGTCTATCCCATTTGGACCGATGTCGTAGGCCATAGACTTTTGAAGGTCGTTCTATCGTCTTATTCTCTATCGTCTATTCCCTATCGTCTATCCCATTCGGACCGATGTCCTAGGCCATAGACTTTCGAAGGCCGTTCTGTCGTCTTATTCTCTATCGTCTATTCCCTATCGTCTATCCCATTCGGACCGATGTCGTAGGCCATAGACTTTCGAAGGTCGTTCTATCGTCTTATTCTCTATCGTCTATTCCCTATCGTCTATCCCATTCGGACCGATGTCGTAGGCCATAGACTTTCGAAGGCCGTTCTGTCGTCTTATTCTGTATCGTCTATTCTCTATCGTCTATCCCATTTGGACCGATGTCGTAGGCTACAGACTTTCGAAGGCCGTTCTATCGTCTTATTCTCTATCTTCTATTCCCTATCGTCTATCCCATTTGGACCGATGTCGTAGGCCACAGACTTTCGAAGGCCGTTCTATCGTCTTATTCTCTATCTTCTATTCCCTATCGCTATCCCATTCGACCGATGTCGAGGCCATAGACTTTCAAGGCCGTTCCGTCGCCTTATTCTGTATCGCCTATTCCCCATCGCTCATCCCATTTGGACGGCGTCGTAGGCCATAGACTTTTGAAGGTCGTTCTATCGCCTTATTCTCTATCGCTCATTCCCTATCGCTCTATCCCATTCGACCGATGTCCTAGGCCATAGACTTTCGAAGGCCGTTCTGTCGCCTTATTCTCTATCGCTATTCCCTATCGCTATCCCATTCGACCGATGTCGAGGCCATAGACTTTTCGAAGTCGTTCTATCGCCTTATTCTCTATCGCCTATTCCCTATCGCCTATCCCATTCGACCGATGTCGTAGGCCATAGACTTTCGAAGGCCGTTCTGTCGCCTTATTCTGTATCGCTCTATTCTCTATCGCTCATCCCATTTGGACCGATGTCGTGAGGCTACAGACTTTCAAGGCCGTTCTATCGCCTTATTCTCTATCTTCTATTCCCCATCGCTCATCCCATTTGGACCGATGTCGAGGCTACAGACTTTCGGGCCGTTTCTATCGCCTTATTCTCTATCTTCTATTCCCTATCGTCTATCCCATTTGGACCGATGTCGTAGGCCACAGACTTTCGAAGGCCGTTCTATCGTCTTATTCTCTATCGTCTATTCCCTGTCGTCTATTCCGTTACGGCCATTAGGTTAGGTTCCTTCCCCTTTCAGATTTTTATAATTAAATTGAATTTATTGAAAAGAAATTGAAAATTGCAGAAGGATTTCAATCCTAAATTGTTGAAGATAAATGAAAATGAATTGAAAATTGAAAGTTGTGGAAGGATTTCAATCCTAAACTGTTTAAAATAAGTTAAAATTATTGAAAAATTGAAAATTGCAGTAGAATTTCAATCCTAAATTGTTGAAAATAAGTAAACTTATTGAAAATGTATTTAAAATTGAAAATTGTGGAAGGGTTTCAATCCTAAATTGTTGAATATAAATGAAAATTATTGAAAATAAATTGAAAATTGAAAATTGCAGAAGGATTTCAATCCTAAATGGTTAAAATAAGTTAAAATGATTGAAAATAAATTTAAAATTGAAAATTGCAGAAGAATTTCATTCCTACATTGTTTGAAATAAGTTAAAATTATTGAAAATAAATTGAAAATTGCGGAAGGATTTCAATCCTAAATTGTTTAAGATAAATGAAAATAAATTGAAAATTGAAAATTATGGAAGAATTTCAATCCTAAATTGTTTAAAATATATGAAAATTATTGAAATTTGAATATTGTGTAGGAATTTCAATCCTAAATTGTTTAAAATAAGTTAAAATTATTAAAAATGAATTGAAAATTGAAAAATCTGGAAGGATTTCAATCCTAAATTGTTTAAGATAAATGAAAATAAATTGAAAATTGAAAATTATGGAAGAATTTCAATCCTAAATTGTTTAAAATATATGAAAATGATTGAAATTTGAATATTGTGTAGGAATTTCAATCCTAAATTGTTTAAAATAAGTTAAAATTATTAAAAATGAATTGAAAATTGAAAAATTTGGAAGGATTTCAATCCTAAATTGTTTAAGATAAATGAAAATAAATTGAAAATTGAAAATTACGGAAGAATTTCAATCATAAATTGTATAAAATAAATTTAAATTATTGAAAATTGAATATTGTGTAGGAATTTCAATCCTAAATTGTTTAAAATAAGTTAAAATTATTAAAAATGAATTGAAAATTGAAAAATTTGGAAGGATTTCAATCCTAAATTGTTTAAGATAAATGAAAATAAATTGAATATTGAAAATTACGGAAGAATTTCAATCATAAATTGTATAAAATAAATTTAAATTATTGAAAATTGAATATTGTGTAGGAATTTCAATCCTAAATTGTTTAAAATAAGTTAAAATTATTAAAAATGGATTGAAAATTGAAAAATCTGGAAGGATTTCAATCCTAAATTGTTTAAGATAAATGAAAATAAATTGAAAATTACGGAAGAATTTCAATCATAAATTGTATAAAATAAATTTAAATTATTGAAAATTGAATATTGTGTAGGAATTTCAATCCTAAATTGTTTAAAATAAGTTAAAATTATTAAAAATGGATTGAAAATTGAAAAATTTGGAAGGATTTCAATCCTAAATTGTTCAAGATAAATGAAAATAAATTGAAAATTGAAAATTACGGAATAATTTCAATCATAAATTGTATAAAATAAATTTAAATTATTGAAAATTGAATATTGTGTAGGAATTTCAATCCTAAATTGTTTAAAATAAATGAGAATTATTAAAAATGAATTGAAAATTCTGGAAGGATTTCAATCCTAAATTGTTTAAAATAAACGAGAATTATTGAAAATAAATTTAAACTTGAAAATTGAGGAAGGATTTCAATTAAAAATGGACTTTGGACTTTGGATTGGGAAGACCTGCTGTTATTTGTATATAGTAAAATGGCTTTTTAAATGGAGAATTTATCAAGGACTTCGTTGGGACTTTTTGGGGGGCCCCTTTTGTTTCTGTGGTCCTTTTTTTGGGGGGCCCCTTTTGTTTCTGTGGGCCATTTTTGGGGGCCCCTTTTGTTTCTGTGGGCCATTTTTTGGGGCCCCTTTGTTTCTGTGGGCATATTTTGGGGGCCCCTTTTGTTTCTGTGGGCCTTTTTTGGGGGGCCCCTTTTGTTTCTGTGGGCCATTTTTGGTGGGCCCTTTTGTTTCTGTGGGCCATTTTTGGTGGGCCTTTTTGTTTCTGTGGGCCATTTTTGGTGGGCCCCTTTTGTTTCTGTGGGCCATTTTTGGTGGGCCCTTTTGTTTCTGTGGGCCATTTTTGGTGGGCCCTTTTGTTTCTGTGGGCCATTTTTGGTGGGCCCTTTTGTTTCTGTGGGCCATTTTTGGTGGGCCCTTTTGTTTCTGTGGGCCATTTTTGGTGGGCCCTTTTGTTTCTGTGGGCCATTTTTGGTGGGCCTTTTTGTTTCTGTGGGCCATTTTTGGTGGGCCCTTTGTTTCTGTGGGCCATTTTGGTGGGCCCTTTTTGTTTCTGTGGGCCATTTTTGGTGGGCCCTTTTGTTTCTGTGGGCCATTTTTGGTGGGCCCTTTTGTTTCTGTGGGCCATTTTTGGTGGGCCCTTTTGTTTCTGTGGGCCATTTTTGGTGGGCCCTTTTGTTTCTGTGGGCCATTTTGGTGGGCCCTTTTGTTTCTGTGGGCCATTTTGGTGGGCCTTTTTGTTTCTGTGGGCCATTTTTGGTGGGCCCTTTTGTTTCTGTGGGCCATTTTTGGTGGGCCCTTTTGTTTCTGTGGGCCATTTTTTTGGGGGGCCCCTTTTGTTTCTGTGGGCCTTTTTTTGGGGGCCCCTTTTGTTTCTGTGGGCCTTTTTTGGGGCGGCCCTTTTGTTTCTGTGGGCCTTTTTGTTTCTGTGGGCCTTTTTGGGGCCCCTTGTTTCTGTGGGCCATTTTTTGGGGCCCCTTTGTTTCTGTGGGCCTATTTTGGGGGGGGCCCCTTTTGTTTCTGTGGGCCATTTTTTGGGGGGCCCCTTTTGTTTCTGTGGGCCCTTTTGTTTCTGTGGGCCTTTTTTGGGGGGCCCCTTTTGTTTCTGTGGGCCTTTTTTGGGGCGGCCCTTTTGTTTCTGTGGGCCTTTTTGTTTCTGTGGGCCTTTTTTGGGGGGCCCCTTTTGTTTCTGTGGGCCTTTTGTTTCTGTGGGCCATTTTTTGGGGCCCCTTTGTTTCTGTGGGCCTATTTTGGGGGCCCCTTTTGTTTCTGTGGGCCATTTTTGGGGCCCCTTTGTTTCTGTGGGCCTTTTTTTGGGGGGGCCCCTTTTTGTTTCTGTGGGCCATTTTTTGGGGGCCCTTTGTTTCTGTGGGCCTATTTTGGGGGGTCCCCTTTTGTTTCTGTGGGCCATTTTTTGGGGGGCCCCTTTTGTTTCTGTGGGCCTATTTTGGGGGGGCCCCTTTTGTTTCTGTGGGCCTTTTTTTGGGGGGCCCCTTTTGTTTCTGTGGGCCTATTTTCGGGGGGCCTCTTTTGTTTCTGTGGGCCTATTTTGGGGGCCCCCTTTTGTTTCTGTGGGCCTTTTTGGGGGTCCCCTTTTTGTTTCTGTGGGCCTATTTTGGGGGCCCCTTTTTGTTTCTGTGGGCCTATTTTGGGGCCTTTTTGTTTCTGTGGGCCTATTTTGGGGGGGCCCCTTTTGTTTCTGTGGGCCTTTTTTGGGGGTCCCCTTTTGTTTCTGTGGGCCTATTTTGGGGGGGCCCCTTTTGTTTCTGTGGGCCTATTTTGGGGGGGCCCCTTTTTGTTTCTGTGGGCCTATTTTGGGGCCCCTTTTGTTTCTGTGGGCCTTTTTGGGGTCCCCTTTGTTTCTGTGGGCCTATTTTGGGGGCCCCTTTGTTTCTGTGGGCCTATTTTGGGGGGGCCCCTTTTGTTTCTGTGGGCCTATTTTGGGGGGGCCCCTTTTGTTTCTGTGGGCCTATTTTGGGGGGGCCCCTTTTGTTTCTGTGGGCCTATTTTGGGGGGGCCCCTTTTGTTTCTGTGGGCCTATTTTGGGGGGGCCCCTTTTGTTTCTGTGGGCCTATTTTGGGGGGCCCCCTTTGTTTCTGTGGGCATATTTTGGGGGGGCCCCTTTTGTTTCTGTGGGCCATTTTTTGGGGGCCCCTTTTGTTTCTGTGGGCCGTTTAGCTTTGATTCTGTAGCCATCCAACTCCCCTTGGTGGTACCCCCCAGGGTAGTTCTACCCCCTCTCCCAGGGTCCTCCCCTTATTAGTTCTCCCCCAGGGTCATGCAAAGGGCATGGGGCCCCAGGCCCCCCCCCCCAGTTTCAGCATATTTTTATTATGACTTAATTTCAGTCGAACTTCAGATTTGTGCATCAGTTTCACCTGTCAAGTCTCTCTCTCTCTCTCTCTCTCTCTCTCTCTCTCTCTCTCTCTCTCTCTCTCTCTCTCTCTCTCTCTCTCAATTCTGCCCAGCCACCTAGTATATATAGATATCTATTTATGTTTATTTACTTATTTATAGATGGATTTATAGAAGTATTTATAGGGTTAAGATGACCAGGATGAGTAAGGTACATCCGATCGATGGAAAGATTCCACAAAAATTAGTAAAAAAATTATAAAATCATAATTAATTCATAGATAAATAATCTTATAGGTCTTATAGGAGTTTTTACAGCACGTTAATGCTTTCTGTTCTACCCCCCGCCCCCACCCCCGCAGGATCATGCTATGGGAGCATGTTACTCTAAGAAAGCCGCAAAAGCCGCTCTGAAGAAACACCGGATGGAGCAGCGACCGACCACCAACAACAAGAAGGTGAGTGGCTGAGTGTGGGAGGGAATTGGTCTCTTTCTGATATATATATTTTATTTTTTAATTTTTATTGAATTTTATGGCTATTTATCTCTTTATTAATGTGTTTATATATATATTTATTTAATGATTTACCTATTTGTTTATATATAAATATGTTTGGGTGCCTTGATGAGGAAGGAATTACCCTCTTTCCGATATATAAATATTTTAATTTTTATAGAATTTTATGGTTATTTATCTGTTTATTAATGCGTTTATGTATATTTATTTGTATTTATTTATTTATTTATTTATTTATTTATTTATTTATTTATCTAATATATGTGAGGGTGCTTGGATTAGGAAGGGAATTAGCCTCTTTCCGATATATATACGTATATATTTTCTAGGCTTTTTGTGTCATTTCTTTGTTTGTCTATATATATAAATTCTCTCTCTCTCTCTCTCTCTCTCTCTCTCTCTCTCTCTCTCTCTCTCTCTCTCTCTCTCTCTCTCTATATATACTATATATATATCTATATATCTATCTATATCTATCTATATATTTAGACAGCTTATCCTAGTCATGGCTCCATTCTGGCTGGCTCCCTGTATTGATCCACTTGGCTCTCTCTCTCTCTCTCTCTCTCTCTCTCTCTCTCTCTCTCTCCTCTCCCTCGCAGTTTCCTGTAGTTTCTTGAGTCGTTAGGGAGAGAGAGAGAGATTGAGAGAGAGAGAGAGAAAGAATCATGAGAGAAAGTGAGAGATAGAGAGAGAGAGACTGAGAAAGGTATAGATAGAGAGATTGAGAGAAAGACTGGGGAGAGAGAGAGAGAGAGAGAGAGAGAGAGATTGAAAGCTAGAATGATCTAGAGAGAGAGAGAGAGAGAGAGAGAGAGAGAGAGAGAGAGAATGCACAGTGGTGGTGAGGAGTCAGCTGATTTCCTCTCTTTCTCTCAACCATCGACTGACCTTGAGACACCTCTCTCTCTCTCTCTCTCTCTCTCTCTCTCTCTCTCTCTCTCTCTCTCTCCTGCGACAGGAGATGATGACTCACCCTGCTGGTGGAATTTCCCTCTCTCTCTCTCTCTCTTTCTCTCTTTCTATTTCTGTCTTGCATTCTCTCTCTCTCTCTCTCTCTCTCTCTCTCTCTCTCTCTCTCTCTCTCTCTCTCTCTCTCTCTCTCAATTATTGTCTTATTATATGGTTATTCTGGTTTGACTTTTGCTCTCTCTCTCTCTCTCTCTCTCTCTCTCTCTCTCTCTCTCTCTCTCTCTCTATATATATATATATATATATATATATATATATATATATCTCTCTCTCTCTCTCTCTCTCTCTCTCTCTCTCTCTCTCTCTCTCTCTCTCTCTCTCTATATATATATATATATATATATATTTCTCTCTCTCTCTCTCTCTCTCTCTCTCTCTCTCATGTTTACGTAGGTCCGACCTAGCTTATGTTAGGTCAGGACAACTCTCTCTCTCACGTGTGTATGTGCTTGCGTCCTTAACTCAGTGTCACTGCAGTGGCCCACCCTCTCTCTCTCTCTCTCTTTCTCTCCCTCTCTTTCTCTCCCTCTCTCTCCCTCTCTCTCTCTCTCTCTCCCGCAAGAAAACCAATATTCTTCAGTCTGGTCGGGTGGGGCCAAGTGCAAGGTAGCCATCTCTCTCTCTCTCTCCCTCTCCAGCACACCATATCTTCACCATCAACGATGGTGAAGATCTAAATAGTGTCTAGTTATACAGTGACGTCATTCTGCGCGGTGATGGTGACGGTGAAATTGGATTGACGGTGAAATCGACGGTGATATTAGGCGATTTCGAATAATATTTTTTGTCACGATTTGCCCATGTTTTGCGTCGCGCCATGACGGAAATTTTTCCAGAGCATCGAGATCATTTTGTTTTTTGGTTGATTTCTATCTACCTGGCGGTCGAATTGGCTTTTAATTGTCACAAGTATTTAGCTTAGTCCTTTATCTATTAATTGCAGTCGTTGAAAACACCGTTGCACCGTCCGGGAACACGGAAGTGGGCGGAGAAAGACGGAGAAAAAGTGACATTTTAGAGAACCAATTTTCCCCCGAAGAGAAAAATATTTCTTCTATATATTTCTAAAACTCAATGTTGTGATGACGTCATCGAAATCCTCCTTATTGATTGGCTGCAGTGCTTGGTGACGTCATCGTAAGCCTAAATATCGATTGGCTGCTTGCAGTGTTTGTGTGTGGTGATGATGATGATGACATCATCATCATCATCATCATCCTCCTAAACCCTGGCAATCGATTGGCTGCAGTGTCAGTCAGGTCGTTCACATTCTAATCGCTGATTGGTCGCATTGACATGCCCGTGGAAATCGACGCCGCTGATTGGTCGAAACGCGACGCGACGTCGTCGAATTGCTTAATTACCTAATCTCAGCTGATTGGTTTGGCATCGATGACGTCATTAGCAATCGAGTCAATTGATTGGTTGACGGTTATGGCACCGATGACGTCACGGAAATCGAGTTCATTGATTGGTTGATTGCTTTGAAAGGGGGAGGAGCCAGAGAGACAAATCTTCGAGAAGTTCTTTTTTGGGGGGGTTTTTGTTGATAGACTCCCGAATTTGAAAGTCAGTGTCTGCCCGACTTTGACGCCGTAACGACGCCCCTCTACTTCCGGAGGCGCTGCAGGGGGCGGCCGGATGACCGTTGATAAAAAGGTATTATTTATTAATATTATTATTATTATTATTATTATTATTATTTATTGTTATTGTTATTTATTATTATTATTATTATTATTATTTATTATTATTATTATTTATTATTATTATTATTATTATTCGACGCAGAATCTTCTGGAAAACGGTGGTCGCTATAGAGAGAGAGAGAGAGAGAGAGAGAGAGAGAGAGAGAGAGAGAGAGAGAGACTTTATATGACATGAGAGAGAGAGAGAGAGAGAGAGAGAGAGAGAGAGAGAGAGAGAGAGAAATTTTATATGACATGAGAGACAGTGTGTTTGTGAGAGAGAGAGAGAGAGATTTTATATGACAGGAGAGACAGTGAGAGAGAGAGAGAGAGAGATTGTGTATGTGTGTGAGTGTGTCTAAATGTAAGGAGAGAGAGAGAGAGAGAAAGAGAGACAGAGAGAGAGAGTTAATATGAAAGGAGAGAGAGAGAGACAGAGAGAGTGTGTCTACGTATAAAGAGATAGAGACAATAAAAAGAGAGAGAGAGAGAATTATTATTATAGGAGAGAGAGAGAGAGAGAGAGAGAGAGAATTATTATTATAGGAGAGAGAGAGAGAGAGAGAGAGAGAGAATGAATTATTATCATAGAAGAGAGAGATAGATCCACACACAAAACCATAAACCACCCTCTCTCTCTCTCTCTCTCTCTCTCTCTCTCTCTCTCTCTCTCTCTCTCTCTCTCTCTCTCTCTAACTACAGCAGAGTCAGTATCCACCTGTCTCTCGACAAACCCAGACGTCCCACCACGAACACGGTCCTTTCCCCCCCCAAAAATAACGGTCCAGGACCCGTTATCGATCCCCGGACGTTACCGAATCCCCAACAACCCCTTCTCCAACAAAGCATCTCCAATCACAACCCCAGCAGTCGCTTTATAATCCTGAAATACCCCGACATAAGGAGGGAGATATCCAGCCTTTTCTACTCTTGAGCCTTCCATGAGATATAGTTCCTTCCCTCAGTGTCAGCGTGTGTGTTCTTGCGTTTGTGTGTCCGTCACGCTTTTGTGGGCCGTGGATTTCAGTGGATTTAAGCGGCGTTTCCATGTGGGATTCATTCGATGGGGATTATTGAGATTTTAAAAGGATTTCGAAGGCAGAATTTGGATCCAGACCTTTTACTTCTCAATGTCAGTGTTGGTGTGTCCGTCACGCTTTTGTGGCCCGTGGATTGAAGCCGTGTTTCAGTGTGGACGTTTTAGGGATTTCAGGGATTAAATTTTAAGGTGGATTGTGGACATTTTAAAGGGTTTATTTAAGGTGAACTGGATTTTTAAGGCAAAGAGGGATTCATTTGATGTGAAATAAAAAAAATGGACATTGTAGGGATTTGATGTGAAATGTGGACATTTTAGGGATTCAAACAAATTTGTACATTTTAAAGGGATTTAAGGTGAAATGTGGACATTTTAGGGATTTAAAAAATGTGGACATTTTAAAGAGATTTAAGGTGAAATGTGGATATTTTAGGGTTTTAAAAAATGTGGAAATTATAGAGATTTAAGGTGAAATCTGGACATTTTAGGGATTTAAAAATGTCGACATTTTAAAGGGATTTAAGGTGAAATGTGGACATTTTAGGGATTTTTAAAATGTGGACATTTTAGAGGGATTTAAGGTGAAATGTGGACATTTAAGCTATTTAAAAATGTGGACATTGAAGGGATTTATAACAGGTGAAATATGGACATTTTAAAGGGTATTTATAATGTGAATTGTGGACATTTTAGGGATTTCAAGAATGTGGACATTTAAGGGATTATTTTAAAGTGGAATGTGGACATGTTAATGATTAATTTAAAGTGAAATGTGGACATTTTAAAGTGTATTTTTAAATGTAAGCTGTGGACATTTTAGGGATTTCAAGAATGTGGACATTTAAGGGATTATTTTAAAGTGAAATGTGGACCTTTTAATGATTAATTTAAAGTGAAATCTGGACATTTGAGGTGAACTGGATTTTCATACACGGAATCAAAAGGACTGTTTACAATCTCTCTCTCTCTCTCTCTCTCTCTCTCTCTCTCTCTCTCTCTCTCTCTCTCTCTCTCTCCGTCAGCTAGTGCAGAGAGGAGAACGGAAGTGACGTCACGCCTGGCGGAAGTCAGATATCGCGTGGAGACTGGTGTTTGGAATTCCAGTCTCACGGGTTTTGTTCTCTCTCTCTCTCTCTCTCTCTCTCTCTCTCTCTCTCTCTTCTTGTCAATATTTGGTACCAATACTTTGACCTCTGTCCCCTTATATATATTTATATTCATATATATAAATATATATAAGTCTGGTGAAACTATAAAAAAAATATCTGCTTGGTGACATCCCTGGTGGAGAAAAGTTGCTGGCTTGGTGAAACTATAGCAAAAATATAATCTACTTGGTGGTATTCCTGGTGGAGAAAAGTCGCTGGCTTGGTGAAAGTGTGGAACGACCCGTTTTGCGGAGGAAAGTGGCCGGCTTGGTGAAAGTACGCCGAGAAAGTTGCTGATTTGGTCATGTTTCAGGTGGAGGAAAGCTGCGAGTCTGGTGAAAGTATGACAGGAAATTTGCTGGTTTGGTGAAAGTGTGACTCAAAAAATATCTGTTTGGTGAAAGTGTGACTCAAAAAATAGCTGTTTGGTGAAAGTGTGACTCAAAAAATATCTGTTTGGTGAAAGTGTGACTCAAAAAATATCTGTTTGGTGAAAGTGTGACTCAAAAAATAGCTGTTTGGTGAAAGTGTGACTCAAAAAATATCTGTTTGGTGAAAGTGTGACTCAAAAAAATAGCTGTTTGGTGAAAGTGTGACTCAAAAAATAGCTGTTTGGTGAAAGTGTGACTCAAAAAACATCTGTTTGGTGAAAGTATGACTCAAAAAATAGCTGTATAGTGAAAGTATAACTAAAAAAAAAAGCTGTTTGGTGAAAGTATGACACAAAAAATTGCTGGTTCAGTGAAAGTACATTCGCCAACATTCCTGGTGAGGAAAAATTGCTGACTCAGCCAAATGTCTGATGAATGAAAATTGCTGATTCGGTCAAAGATCTGGTAAACAAAAATTGCTGGTTTGGCCAAATTCCTGGTGGAGAAAAATTGCTGATTTGGCCAAATTCCCAGTAGAGAAAAGTTGCTTATTTGACCAAATTCCCAATTAAGAAAGACTGCTGATTCGGCCAAATTCCTGGTGGAGAAAAATTGCTGATTCGACCAAATTTCCGGTGAAGAACATGGCTGATTCACTAAATTTCCAATGAATAAAAACTGCTGATTCTGCCTAATTCCCAGTAAAGAAAAGCTGCTGGTTTGGCCAAATATTTGGTGAAGAAAAATTGCTGATTCTGCCTAATTCCCAGTAAAGAAAAGTTGCTGATCTGGCCAAATATCCAATGAAGAAAAACTGCTGATTTGGCCAAAATATCTGGTGGAGAAAAATTGCTGATTCAGCCAAAGATCAGGTGAAGAAAAATTGCTGATTTGGCCAAATTTGTCTTGAAGAAAAACTGCTGATTTGGCCAAATATCCGGTGGAGAAAAATTACTGATTCAGCCAAAGATCAGGTGAAGAAAAATTGCTGATTTGGCCAAATTTGTCTTGAAGAAAAACTGCTGGTTTGGCCAAATTCCTGATAAAAAAAAAAACTGCTGGTTTGGCCAAATTCCTGATGAAGAAAAAATGCTGATTCGGCCAAAAACCCAGTGAAGAAAAATTGCTGATTCAGCCAAATATCCAATGAAGAAAAACTGCTGATTTGGCCAAATATCTAGTGAAGAAAAACTGCTGATTTTGGCCAAATATCCAATGGAGAAAAGTTGCTGGTTTGGCTAAATTTATGGTGAAGAAAAATTGCTGATTCACCAAATTTCCAGTGAATAAAAACTGCTGATTCTGCATAATTCTCAGTGAAGAAAAATTGCTGATTTGGCCAAATATCCAGTGAAGAAAAATTGCTGATTTGGCAAAATTCTTGGTAAAGAAAAACTGCTGATTCTGCCAAATATCTGGTGGAGAAAAATTGCTGATTCAGCCAAATATCTGGTGAAGACAAAAACTGCTGATTCACCAAATTTCCGGCAAAGAAAAATTGCTGATTCGGCCAAAGATCTGGTGAAGAAAAACTGTTAGTTCGGCCAAACTCCTGGTAGAGAAGAATTGCTGATTCGGCCAAATTCTTGGTGAAGAAAACCTTCAAGTTATGGTGAAAGCACGATGACTCGTACGCCGTGCGAGAGACTGAGTCGGCCCATATGACTCGCACCGACGAGAACCCGGGCGACTCGGACTCCAGCATAGACGACTCGCCTGAGGCCCCGGACGACGATGAGGACTCTCGGCCTCACGGCGGCGCGGTCGCGAGACCCGCGCCCTTGGTCCACTCCCTCGTGTGGCGCTTCTTCAGATGTCTCGGATCTGTGAGTTTTACGGTGGTGGTGGCGGCGGGTGGTGGGCGGCATGTCGTCTCTGGTGGTGGTGGTCCGTAGTTCAGTAGTTCAGGGAGGTTTATTTGATATATATATGTTGGTTTGGAGTGCCAGGATGTGGATGGTAACTTTCCTCTTTCCTCTTATTATTATTATGATTATTATTATTATTATTATTATTATTATTATTATTATTATTATTATTGGTTAATGTCAGTTTTTATTTTGATGTGCTTGGATGAAGAAGGTAACTTTCCTCTTTTAGGATTTATATATTTTTAAGTTTATTATTATTATTATTATTATTATTATTATTATAAAATTGCTTAGATTAATTAAATGTTGAATTTAAGTTTAATATTTTTTGTAATTTATTATTATTATTATTATTATTATTATTATTATTATTATTTTAAAACTTGTTAAATTGACTTTATGTTGAATTTAAGTTTAATATTTTTTTTAATAAATTATTATTATTATTATTTTTCAATTGGCTCTCTCTCTCTCTCTCTCTCTCTCTCTCTCTCTCTCTCTCTCTCTCTCTCTCTTCCTTCTTTCTTTTACTCAATCTCTCTCTCTCTCTCTCTCTTTCCCTCGTTCTCTACCTCAATCTCTCTCTCTCTCCCTCTCTCCCTCAGTCTCTCTCTCTCTCTCTTTTACTCAATCTCTCTCTCTCTCCTTCTTTCTTTTACTCAATCTCTCTCTCTCTCTCTTTCCCTCGTTCTCTACCTCAATCTCTCTCTTTCTCTCTCTCTCTCTCTCTCTCTCTCTCTCTCTCTCTCTCTGCACATTCTCATAATATTGGCGAGCCTGGGCCGCCGCCGCCGCCCAGTGTTGCCAACGCGGCATCTTGTGTATTTTTTGCAAGTACTCACCCCTCGCGAGTTGCCAATTCGACCCTTAATTACCCCTCAACATAAGGTCGAGATTAGATCGCCGAGGGCCCAGATAAAGGAACTGAGAGAGTTGCCTGTTTGTGTATTTTCTCGGAGTGGCGTTGCTTACCCACCACCCCGATAGATTTAGTCCCGTGCTCCATTTTGTGTTGATCCGATGCGTTTCAGGAACACCAGGGTGTTCTCCGGTGTTCACGGGTGTTCTAGGGTGTTCCCTGCGTTCCCACGGGGTGTCTCGTTGCGTGCAACGTCGTTTGAAGACGGGATTTTACCGAATTTCTAGGGAGAATTTTCAGACGGATGGGTTGATTGTTCAGTGGTGCGTGATCCATTTTGTTGTGTTCATCCCGTGTTCAGGAACACCAGGGTGTTCTCCGGTGCTCTGAGGTGTTCTACGGTGTTGTCTGCGTTTGTGGGGGGGTGTCTCGTTGCGTGCAACGTCGTTTGAAGACGAGATTTTACCGAGTTTCTAGGAAATATTTTCGGACGAATGGGTTGATTGTTCAGTTGTGTGTGCTCCGAATTGTGGTGTTCATCCTGTGTTCACGGACACCCAAGTGTTCTGCGGTGTTCTACGGTGTTCTCTGCGTTCATACGGAGTGTCTCGTTGCTTGCAACATTATATAAAGACGGGATTCAAGCGGATTTTCAAGGAAATATTTGCTGACAGTAATAGAGTCTGTTCTGTGTGCCCGATTCTGTTGTGTTCAGGAACATCCCCAAAGTGTTCTCCTGTGTTCACTGGTGTTCACTGGTGTTCTCTGCGTTTGTGTGGGGTGTCTCGTTGTGTCCAGCATCGTTTGAAGACGGGATTTTAGCCTATTTTTAGAAAATATTTACAAAAGAATGGAATGACCACAGCTAGCTTTCCCAAGTGCTTGCGTTCGAAAAACCCCGACATAAACGCTGGTTTAAACCAGTTTTATACCCTTGTGGCATTCGGTTTAAGCGAGTTTTATTCATGTCTTGTTTGGTTTATCTGAAGTGTTCCTTAAAACGCAGTTAAATCCGAGTTTTAAACTCGGGGTGACTCTTCCTGTCTAGAGTGTGACTTGGTGTTTTGAGAGCTAAGCCCCTCTTGGCTGGGGTGGGCACGTAGTGTTTTGTGGTGACGTCAGAGTCATACCTCTCTCTCTCTCTCTCTCTCTCTCTCTCTCTCTCTCTCTCTCTCTCTCTCTCTCTCTCTCTCTCTCCATAACTTTCTCTGTAACTTTCTCTCTCATTCTCTGTGTCATTCTCTCTCTTAATCCAGTGGCCTGGTTGAACTGTTTTGATAATACTATTAATCTCTCTCTCTCTCTCTCTCTCTCTCTCGCTCTCTCTCTCTCTCTCTCTCTCTCTCTCTCTCTCTCTCTCTCTCTCTCTCTATGTCGCTGCCAAGGTATCTCAGACACCCACAAGCATGCCAGTTCTCAGGGCAAAGTACCCCCGTTTCGACCGGGGGCGCTGCTACCCCAAATTCTCCTCCTGGGGGGAGATAACGAGGTCCACCCTGTGGGAGGGAGCCCGGAGACGATCCCCCGAGGGTGCCCCGATGCCCTGCGATGCCCAGAACCCGGGGCACGGCAGGGCCTCGTCGCGTACAACGTCCGAAAGTCATGTGACTTGTGGTCATCAGAATTCTCATTCCAAAGTCTCTGTCCCGTGGGTGGTACCCCGGGGGCGATCCCCCGGGCGTCCCCCGGGGTCCTGCGATGCCCAGAGTGATGCCCACCAGAATCCCGAGCAGGGGCGTGACAGACAGACGCGCACGGACAATATCCCGAGATTACTAAGGCAGGGAACTTATACAATAGAACGTTGCACCGATTCTGGTGAGATTAAGCAGGAGATTACTCATGGAAGTAATCAGGAGATTACTAATGGAAGTAAGCAGGAGATTACAGTTGGAAACAAGGAGGAGATTACGAATAGAATTCAGCAGGAGGTTACAAATCAGCGGGGGATTACAAATGGAAATAAGCAGATGACAAATAAAATTCAGCAGGAGATTACAGACGTGATTCAGCATGAGATTACTAATGGAACTCACGTCGATTTGATCTGTGATACTTATCCCGAGATTACCAGAACTCATTCAGAGATTACTAGTCACAGGAAGGGGATTACTGAGTGTATTAACCCGGAGATTACTGAGTGTATTAACTACGGGATTACTGAATGTAATAGGCCGGAGATTACTGAGTGTAGCAACCCTGGGATTACTGGCACTTCCACGGGGATTACCAGTCACAGGAAAGGGATTACTGAGTCTAGTAACCCTGGGATTACTGGCACTTCCATGGCGATTACCAGTCACAGGAAGGAGATTACTGAGCATAGTAACCACCGGGTTACGAGTAATTCAAAGATTACTGATTACAGTAGTGTAGAGATTACTGGGATTACGGATTACGGCGGCACAAAGGAGATTAATAATAAGATTACCTGTGCAACACAGAGGAAGGAGATTACCATAAATGGGATTACCGGCGCGATTACTGGCGCGATTACCGTCCTGAAGACGAGAAGAAAGTCCTTTATACCCAAAGTAGTAAGTAGTAAAAAATATATAGTAAATATTTATAGTAAATTTATGAATGAAATTAGAGAATATAATTATATTTCTGAATGGGGGAAACAATAACGAGCGATAACTACCTCTGTTGAGCGATACTTTGTGGGGATGGAAAGTATTTCCATTATATTCTTATGGGGGAAATTATGCTTCCCGTATGGTTTCGTCTCGTTTCAAAGTGCTTCGATTTTCCTTTAACTTGCATGGGAGTAAATTGAGGCGAGCGGTAAATACATCCTTTGAACGATGACTTGTGGGAACAGGAGGTATTGCCATTATATTCTTATGGGGGAAATTAGTCTTCCCATTGGGTTTCGTCTCGTTTCAAAACGCTTCGATTTTCCTTTAATTTAAATGTGAATAAATTGAGGCAAGCGTTAAATACCTCCATTGAACGATACTTCGTGGGAACGTGACTCATATCCATTATAACCTTACAGGAATAATTAATCGTTCCATTAAGTTTCGTGTAGTTCCAAAATGCTTCCGTTTTCCTTTAATTTAAGTGGGGGTAAATTAACTCAAGTTATAAAGTCGACCTTTGAACGATACTTTACGGGAACGTGACTCATTTCCATTATATCCTTATAGGAATAATTTATCGTTCCATTAAGTTTCGTGTCGTTTCAAAATACTTCGTTTTTTCCTTTACATTTAAAGGGTGAATTTGACGTCTGTGACCTTGAAATACCCTCCCCCCCCCGAAGGGAGATGATGATGTTGCCATATTGTGGGTCGGTGATTACGATTGCCATATGATGTTTTTAGACTGGGATACGTGATTCTCTCTCTCTCTCTCTCTCTCTCTCTCTCCTTATCAGATAAACCGAGGGTGGATATCAATACTGAATCTCAGTATTGCATTCGACACCGTTGGTGAAATAGCTCTCAGTCCTGTGATCTCTCTCTCTCTCTCTCTCTCTCTCTCTCTCTCTCTCTCTCTCTCTCTCGTATAGAGAGAGATGGAGAGACAGTCTCACTTGCCTGTTCCTCAATGGAGGCTGAGAGAGGTTGGTATATATATATATATATATATATATATATATATATATATATATATATATATATATATATATATATATTCCTGGGAATCTAGTGCTTGGAATTGTACCAATCCATGGAAATCCAACGTCAGGGGTTGTACCAATTCCAGGGACTCTAGTGCTTGGAATTGTATGGTTCCTGAAACTCCAGTGCTTGGAATTGTACCAATTCTTGGGATTCCAATACTGGGTATTGCACTGGAATCTACTGTAAAGCTGATTCCTAGGAATCCAAGTCTTGGAATTGTACAATTCCAGGGAAACTAGTGCTTGGAATTGTATCAGAATCTTACTTTGATCCCTGGGAATGAAATGCTTGGAATTTTACCAATTCATGGAACTCCAGTGCTTGGAATTGTACTGGAATCTAGTGCTCTAATTCCTGGGAACCCTGTGCTTGGAACTGTACCAATTCCTGGGATTACAACACTTGGGTTTATATTGGAATGTAGTGCTCTAATTCTTGGGAATCCAGTGCTTGGAAATGTACCAATTCCAGGAAATCTAGTGCTTGGAATTGTACTGGAATCTAATGCTCTGATTCCTGGGAATCCAAATCTTGGAATTTTACCAATTCATTGGAATCCAATGCTTGGAATTGTACCAATTTCTGGGAATTCAGTGCTTGGAATTGTACCAATTTCTGGGAATCCAGTGCTTAGAATTGTACCAATTCCAGGGAATCTAGTGCTTGGAATTGTACCTGAATCTTAAGCTCTGATTCCTGGGAACCCAAATCTTGATATTGTACCAATTCCTGGGACTCCAGGGCTTGGAATTGTATCAGTTCCTGGGAATATAGTGCTTGGAATTGTACCAATTCCAGGGAATCCAGTGCTTGGAATTGTATCAGAATCTTACTTTGATTCCTGGGAGTCAGATGCTTAGAATTGTACCAATTCCAGGGAATCTAGTGCTTGGAATTGTACTGGAATCTAAAGCTCTGATTCCTGGGAATCCAGTGCTTCGAATTGTACCAATTCCTGGGATGCCAGTGCTTTGAAATGTACCACTTCCTGACATTCCAGTGCTTGGAATTGTATCAGAATCTTACTTCGGTTCCTGGGAATCTAAATCTTGGAACTGTACCAATTCTTGGGACTCCAGTGCTGGGAATTGTACCAATACCTGACATTCCAGTGCTTGGAATTGTATCAGAATCTTTCTTTGATTCATGGGAATCCAAATCTTGATATTGTACGAGTTTCTGGGACTCCAGTGCTTGGAAATGTAATGATTATTATTATTATTTATTATTATTATTATTATTATTATTATTATTATTATTATTATGATGTCGTTTCTCTCCACACCCAGGCGCAGAGGGGGAGTGGTTCAACCGCAACAGCGAACAACAACAACAACATCAACAGCAAAAAGGGCGCAAACAGCCACAACAACAGCCGCAACAGCCGCAACAACAGCCGCAACAGCAAGAGCAACAGCCGAAGCAACTCCAACAGCCCAAAGAGCGATGGACAGGACAGAGGTCTGCCTCTGGACGGGCAGAACGCCTTAGGGGGAGGAGGTGTTGGAGGTGTTGGAGGAGGAGGAGGAGGAGGAGGCGTTGGAGGAGGCGGACAGCGGAACAACAACGGCAGCAGCAGCAGCAGCAGCAGCAATGGGGCCAAGCGAGGGCTCAAGTTCGGGTCGCGGAACGGCGGGGACCAGGCGAAGAGCCGGACGCCTAATTTGAACGTTCCCGGGTCCAGGTGGGTGCCTGTCTTTGGTTTTTGGGGGGTGTGGGGTGTGGGGTGGGGTGGTGGGGGGATTTCACCTCTCTCTCTCTCTCTCTCTCTCTCTCTCTCTCTCTCTCTCTCTCTCTCTCTCTCTCTCTCTCTCTCTCTCTCTATTTTTTATCAAATACAATTTTAAGGTAATGATGAAAATTCATATATTTACTCTCTCTCTCTCTCTCTCTCTCTCTCTCTCTCTCTCTCTCTCTCTCTCTCTCTCTCTCTCTTTTTTATTAAATACAATTTTAAGATAATGATGAAAATTCATATATTTATTTACTCTCTCTCTCTCTCTCTCTCTCTCTCTCTCTCTCTCTCTCTCTCTCTCTCTCTCTCTCTATTTGTTATTAAATATAATTTTAAGATAATGATAAAAATTCATATACTCTCTCTCTCTCTCTCTCTCTCTCTCTCAACTAATCCAACAGATGTTTCACATAAAGCTTTTTGTCGTATTATGGTCAAGTTCTCTGGTAAAGTCATTCAAATATCTCTCTCTCTCTCTCTCTCTCTCTCTCTCTCTCTCTCTCTCTCTCTCTCTCTCTCTCTCTCTCTCTCTCTCTCTCTCTCTCTCTGCCGGGTAATCCGCGGTAACGGGATTACTCTCCCGGGGATTACCAGTCTCAAGTAGGTTACTCTCTTAAGGTCTTTGGGGGGTAATTCAATTAAAGGGCTTGGGTAACCAGGCAGCCATTTAAGCTGCGAATTTCTCGAACGTCTTTTGTTTTGTTTCCTGGTCTCATTTGCTCAATAGATTTCGAATTGGGGCTCTCTCTCTCTCTCTCTCTCTCTCTCTCTCTCTCTCTCTCTCTCTCTCTCTCTCTCTCTCTCTGGAGAAGGGGAGAGAGAGAGAGAGAGAAAGATGATGTAATAAGATTGACTGTCAACCCTTTTGCTGATGATGACACCTCCTTGTTATGCATTCTCTCTCTCTCTCTCTCTCTCTCTCTCTCTCTCTCTCTCTGGGACATTCCTCTGTCCCTCTCCCTCCCTCCCACTCCCTCCCTACCCCCCCTCTCTCTCTCTCTCTCTCTCTCTCTCTCTCTCTTTCTCGCAGCAGGAGAGGATTATATATCAGTTGACACTTGTGCCTACTGCCTACCACAAGTGCCATGCTGGAGTACACAGTAACTATTACGGTGTAAATACTCAGCCTCTCACACGTTCTGCGTACACCCTGTGTACTTATGCGTAGTCCCTCTTGTGTGTACTTTTGTGTATTCTGTATATTTGTGAATAATTTCTGTATATTTGAGGCTTCTAGTTTGAACGTTATCCAAACTGTTTTCGACGTGACGCCTCGTTTGAATGTTGCATCGTAGACGGTGATGCGTGTACTTCTGTGTATCCCCTGTGTATGTTTGTGTGGTCCCCCTTGTGTATTTGGGTGAATATTCTGTGTATTCAAGGCTTCTGTTATGACCATTATCCAAAACAAGAACTCATTTGACTATTCCTGCGTGAATACCAATCTGTATATGTCTTGTGTATTCCCTGTGTATATCCTGGGTGTATGTGGCCACCATCTGTATATTTGGGACTTGTATTATGAATATTAATTCATATTTTATGCATGCACAAGAACTGCTTCATATAAATGTATTATGAATATTAATTCATATTTTATTCATTCACAAGAACGGCTTCATATAAATGGGTGAATTCAAGGTCTCATTAATTGATGTGATGAATCCAGGAGCTTATTTTATTTTATATCGTAAATACACAAAATGTGTTTGCAGGTTCGTAGTTTGAAATGGTTCGTGCATGTGGTGAGAATGGGAGAGAGAGAGGAACGTTTGAAACAGTCTGTGCATTGCGGAATTTGTGTCATGCCTGTGTATTTATTGTAAATACACAAAATGGGTTAGCAGGTTCATAGTTCGAAACGGTCCATACGTGTGGTGAGAATGGGAGAGAAAGGAATGTTTGAAACAGTCTGTGCGTCATGGAATTCGTGTCGTGTCATTTCGTGAGAGAGTCACGCCTCTCTGTTTATTATAAATACACAAAATGGGTTTTCAGGGTCGTAGTTCGAAATGGTTTGTACGTGTGGTGAGAATGGGAGAGAGAGGAACATTTGAAATGTGTTAGCAGGTTCGTAGTTAGAAATGGTTTGTACGTGTAGTGAGAATGGGAGAGAGAGGAACAATTGAAAAGATCTGTTTGCATGTATAACTCACTTACGTTTGTGGCTTCGTGTAATGGCCCAAAAAAGAGCCCGTGCTAATCGCCTTCCGTATCTTCCAGGACGCGTTCGGGTTCCAGGAGCTCCGGAGGAGGAGGCGGATCCAGCCCGGCAGGGCTACACGGCCGAGCTCCCCACAAAACAGCCGTAGTCGCCCCGGCTCCCTCTAGACCCACCCCGAAGAACTCCCTGAACAGGTTCGGCTTCCGCAACAGCTCGCAGGCCAAGTCGGGCGACAGCACAGACAGCGTCAACTCGATCCTGAGCGACGCCCAGACCTGCTCGGACTCGAACTCCAACATCTTCGACCTGTGCGACGAGGAGAACGAGAACAGGAAGAGCACGAACGGGAACGGCGGCGTCGTCGTTGGAGACTCTTTAGCGCACGGCGACGATGACGACAATGCTTTCGTCCGTGCGAGGAGGAGATTGCTGGACTCTGTAGACTCGCCGAAGGTCGTCGCGCCGACAGCAACAACCACTACGCCGTCGAGGGCGTCGAATGTCGTCCTTCCCAGGCAGCCGACGACGCCCAACAACAGCGCACTCTCTAGTCGCATAACGGCGCACACGCGCCAGCTTCCGAAGCCGCAGGTCGTCACGGTGAAGCCCGTCAGTCCGAAGGTCCCGTCGACGCCGGTCTGCAACAGCCCCAGCATCCAAAACAGCCCCCTTTCGAACGCGGCCTCGTCCAGGACGAAAAGCCCGTCGATAAGGTCCCTGTTTCACACGCCCCTCAAGACCCCCTCCGTGGGGGACCACCAGCACTTAAACACAGCCCTCCGCACGCCGCGGGAATCCCGCGACTCCGAATCCTCCTCGACCAGGTCCGCCGCAGAGCTGGATTCGGGTCTGGGGTCCTCCAGCGAGAGCGACAGGATCCGGGGCGGGGAGGGCGAGACGGAGACTCCTCCGGCAGACTCCCGCTGCAATGCGGATAGCGCGGAAGACGCTTCGGACGCCTGGCTGAAGAAGACCCGACAGCAACAGCAACAGCAGCACCAGCAGCTATCGTCCTCCTCCAAGAAGTCGAGGGGGAGTATGGAAATACAGTTCAACGGTACAAGTTCCTTTGAGATTAAGAGACAGAGCTTAGAGAGCAAAGAAAAGACTCCTTCTACCGAAAGCAAAGCCAGCCCCCTGGCGGGCCTGCGGGGAACGCAGTCGTCACTGGACAGGAAGTCGGAGTCCGGGGGTTCCAGCAGAGACAAGCGCGGAGACAGCACCATCACCTACGGGATGGCGAGACAGAAGTTCGCCCCCTACAGCCGCAGCCGGTACGGCTACGGCTACCAGACGTCCCAGAACAGGAGCAGCGGACTGTCGTCCACGGCGTCCCCTGCGAGCGGCAATAACAGCAGCACAACTACCGGTACTGGTTCCTCAACCAGTGGTGGTGGTGGTTCCTCCTCTGGGTCCCCAGGTCCCAGCGTCACGAAAATACCCGGGAGTTCGGGTCTAGTCAAGAGCCGCGTGGCCATGATCGAGACGCCGCAGCACGTCAGGAAGACGAACGTCCAGCAGACCCCGACGGTCCTGCGGAGGAGCAACCTGAAGAAGCCGATCGTCCGGCCCACGTCCCTCGAAAAGACGCCGATCCTAGTCATGCCGGTCACCGAGAAGACGGTGGAGCTGAGCAAGCCGGTCTGCCGGAAGCTGGAGTACAGCGAGAACACCATCGCCACCCCGAAGAAGAACGAAGCACAAAGGGGCCTGGACCAGATGTGGGAGAACGAGCTCACGCAGGAGGGCAAGGACCTGATCCTCCACCAGGTGACGCAGCCCGTGGAGGACATCCTCATCGTGGGGTCGGTGGAAGTCGAGACGCACAAAGACAGCAACGTGGTTCTGGAGGCCGACCACCACGGCAGCTTCTACGAGAACGGGTACGACAAGGGGCTCTCCTCGCTGGAGAGGGGCGACAAGGCGTTCGAGATCGCCTTCAAGGGCAGCATCAACAACTGCGTGGGCGAGCGCAAAGCGTACAGAGACACGGCCGAGAAGGAGAAGAGAGAGAAGGCGGTGTTCGTGGAAGTGAGCGTGTGCGGGTCGCAGGTGACAGACGATTGCATGGAGAGCGGCAAGCGCAGCGCGGAGACCCCGGACGACTCGGGAATCAAGCTCCTCTCTCCCCAGTCGGAGTCCTCCTTCGAGATTCTCGAATCCCTGAGCGAAACCGTCGACTTGACCACGGAAGATGAAGGCCGCAAGAGCACCACCGTCGATCTCATCACGGAGGAGGAGGACCTCGAAAGCACCGCGGCAAGCGCAGACACCAGGGCGACAGAGACAGACACCACGGAAGACGGTATGGCGCCGGTGAGCCCGGAGACGAAGATAGAGTCGTCGGTGGACTCGGCATTTTCGTCTGAGCAGACGACTGTCACGTCTGTAGAAGGGGACACGGTGGAGGCGAAGCCTCCTCCCGCCATGAAGGCAGCACCAACGGCTCCGAGCCTCGTTCCCAAGTCATCCGAGTGCATCCTGAATTCAGGCGGCACTCCCAGGAGCGACCGAGACCAGCAGGACTCGCCTACGAACAAGGACCAGGAGGAGAATGAAAGTGGCGAGGTGACGCAGCCTCCTCTTCACCAGCCACCCGACGCCAAAAAGCCTCCGGGTGGACTCCCTCCGCTCTCAAGGCTGTCGTCCATCGACCTCAGGAACGTCATGGAGTCGTCGATGGAATCCCACAAGTCCGCCAGCGCCATGAGCATCCTGACGGACTCGGGGGAGCACTCCAACCACTCGGGCAAGTGCACGCCCACCCTAAACACCGGCAGGAGCGACCTGGACCAGGACTTCCTCATCGACGACGAGATAGCGGACCAGCCCGGGCTGATGTTCGGGGGTTCGAATTTGGTGTCCTCCTTCTTCACGGACGACGGACTGTTCAACGACCTGGGGACCTCGCCTCCTCCGCCGAGCCACTCGCAGCTTAAGCAAGGTTAGCGGGAAGAAGGTCCGCCGTTCGTAAGATTGTCAAGATTGTCATTCGCTTATTTCCACACTGATTGAAACTTGAATGTCTATAGTAGTTATATATTTGTGAAAATATTATATTATGGATGATTACTCTTTGAAATCTATGTCGTTTTCTCTTAACGAAATACTTTCATGAGTGAATTTTGCTGATTACAATTTGGATTAATGCTTAAAATAGTTTAAAATAGACTTTGGGATTCATACTCAAGTAGTTCACGTCAGGCAAATGCTTTCAAACGCTTTCAGACTTTGTTATTCATCAGAAATCTAGGTTTCAAGCACAGGATATAACATAGGCTCTATGTTACCTCCCAGAAACTAAATGCAATTTATTACAGCTTTCTAGAACGCCATCCGAAAACACGAGTCTGACGCAATCCTCTTTCCGCAGTCATGTCTGGAAGCAACCGCAGCCGAGCCAATAGCGTTGACACAACGTCCAGCGTCGGGGCAGACGACCTCATGCTGGACTACTTCGACTTGGAGGAAGTTAAGGCCGGGGGGTGAGTGCTCGACGAGCGACCGAGGAATAGGGTGGTACCGTAAGGCAGTCCCCGGTTTACGACGGGGTTGCGTTCCGACGCCACGTCGTAAGGAAAAATCGTCGTAACGCGAAATGTCGTAGAAAATCGTAAGAAAACCTGACTTTTAATCATTCGGGTGTCTTGTAACTGATGTAAATTGAATTTTTATTGAGTTTTTCATAAAACGCCTCCAGATTTTGACCGTTCTGCCCTCTTTGGAGCCATATTTCTTCCGTCGGATCGGGTTGTAAAGCCAGAACGTGCGTTGTAACCCGGGAAATAGTTTTTGATGAATGTCTTTTAGAGTGCCGTAAGCTTGGAACGCCGTAACCCGGGGATTGCCTTGTGGTCCGTACCATGTGCTGTCACGCCAAGTCTGCTAAGCACTGCATCGTGGCTCATTCATTTTTGTTTTTCGTTTTGAAGACAGTACGTCACTTCAGCGAACACTTTTGCGACGCTTTTGTATAACTAGAACAGCGCTCTGTTACGCATCTTTTCCGGCATGTTGGCACTAACGAGAGCCATGATATTTTGGGGTATGCCCCCCTAACGCAAACCGGGATTTGACGGACAAAACACGCCAACGAAAAGACGCGACAACCGGTTTTGACAGAGAAAACGCACCGAAAGTGTCCGTTGAAAGTGAAGTACTGTCACCCTAGATTGATTTTTGTGTCCACCACGTTTTGTCAGTTTGCCACTTTCGAAAGAATTCCGCCCATCGTCTTGTCCTGTACAGATCGGAGATGGCGGAATTGTTTCGCACAAGATGTAGATTGATGGCTGCTGATTGTAATATTATTATTATTATGAAGAACCCAATTCATATGGAACGAGCCCACCAAAGAGGCCGTTATAGACTTGAGATTCCAGGGACTTTCAAAGAATATGAAGGTGTTTGTTATGAAGAAGAGATAGGAGGAGGTAAAGAAGAAATCTCACTTATCAAAAATGAAAAAATGGAATTCATAAATAGGTAAAAATGTATTCAAATGCAAGGAGATCGGTATTACGATCGAATACCGTTTCAGCGCTGAATGACTTCATAGAGCCCAGTGCTTGGCCCTTGGCCTAAATTCTGTATTCAGTTCAATTCTTGCATAGGTCAGATTGGAAACGAGCTCTATCGTATGCAAATTAGGTTGCGTATAGGTAATTTCCAAAGCTTCCTGTGAACTTGGGGCCCTACGACGGTTCATAAAATCGTGGTCCTCTATCAAGATGTATCTTAAGACCAATTCCCTAATCTATTCTGCCCTTAAATGGAAAACTGCGGCATCTGCAAAGTTCTCGACATTGAGATATACCACCAGTTAGGCTCACGAAACACTGATACACAAATTACTGCAGTTTCAGAATGATTCTGCAATGCTTTTCATGAATATTTAGGGGGTCCTTTTTGCAGCATCTGCAAAATCAGTAGGAACGCAAGGGAGTACATACCATTATTCTCAGTTTTGTGTTTTTGCAGATCCTGCAATCTCCCAATTTAGGGCAGTGTTATGTGGATACAATATATTGTATGCTCGTATTGTATATTGTACGGAAGTAATTTACCGAAATGTATTTTAAGACAGATCTTAGGTGTGTATTTTAGGTGAAGTATTCCACTGCCTGTTTTATGGTACGGTAAAATATTTTATTTAAAGTATTTCAGGAGCAAAATTCCTTCCGCATTTAAGGCCACCGTATTTTAAGCAGTTCAAATGCCGCTACAGAATATATTTTAGGATCAAGTATATTGTATTTGCGAGGGTAAATGTGTATTCCTGACACTGTCGGACTCTGGAACTCCGGACGATCAACCAGAAGTG
Source organism: Macrobrachium rosenbergii (assembly GCF_040412425.1). NCBI lineage: Eukaryota > Metazoa > Arthropoda > Malacostraca > Decapoda > Palaemonidae > Macrobrachium > Macrobrachium rosenbergii. The sequence continues at coordinate 1,197,637 of NW_027100732.1, forward strand.
CAATGCATCGCTACCCTAATGCGATTCACCTTGCATTTTAATCCATTTTTATCTATTTATTAATTTATTTTTCTCTTTTTTTAATTAGGGGACCTCTTTTTGTATTGCCCTAAGGAACACCTTGATATTCTTTGGAAGGTTCTTGAGTTTCAAGTCAGTGGCCCCTTAGGTGGGGCTTGTTCGTATGAATAGGGTTCATCTACTGAATAATAATAATAATAATAATAATAATAATAATATATCTTTCAATCAGCACTCACCAATCTGTTAAATCTTAAGGCAAGATTGACCGTATATTGATTTTATGTTTTTGCAAGAACTTTTTTTCTGTACGTTAAGTTTTCTGTTAGACATTTTGACATGAATTTATCCCGATTTTGTTTTGATATATTTGTCGTAACTGATTCTTAAATCTTTTTACGTTAATTTACATTATTCAGTTTTGTATATAGTGTTAGATTAATTTGAACGTTGTGTTTGAATGTTGCCGTAAGTGTGTTCTGCATGGATTTTTGCCAATGGCCTCACTTGGTGTTTTCAGTTTCGCATTCATCTTTGCCCGTCAGCGTCGATACTCAAGTTCCCCGGCGAGTTTCTCGAATGATATTCTCTCTTAGCCTTTTGTTCAACAGATTTCAATAGCTCCTACTGACCTTTGAATTCATTTTACTGTACTGCCTCTATTCATAATCTCTTTCCTCCATCTTACGTTCGCAGTGCAACTGCGATGCTTTCCTCACGTTACGCCTTTCAAACCTTTGACTGTCGGTTTCCGTTTCAGCGCTGAGTGACCTCGTAGGTCCCAGGGCTTGCTTGGGACTTCGGCCTCAGTTTTATATTCTGTTCCTGGTCATTAACGTAGGGGAACTGAGTATGGCGCAGACTCTTTCCAAATCTCTTGCTAAACACCACTTAGAGAAGCGTTAAAGTGTTTTTATTTCGTCACGTCTTTGTGTATGCGAGTGTGTGCGTATGTGCGTTTGCCTGTTAGGTCTGCATGGTAGAAGAAGCATCAGCCGTAAGCCCCCCCCCCCTTCGTCACTCCATGGCTCTAACGGTGGATTATCAATTTGTCAGTCATTCCAACAGGTCTTCTGTCAGTTCCGGGGTCAGCCTGCCAGCCGCCGGACCCACGGGAACGCGGCCCAAAAAGATGCACCTGCGGATATCCATCCCCGGAAGAAGGTTTGCTATTTCTTGCTCGTCGTTCTCTCTCCTCTCTGTCTCGCGTGGCCGTCGCCGCTCGTCCGGGGGGGAAGCCCCCCCCGGCATTGTCCGGAAGGGTGTGGTGCTGTGATGTAGTCTGGCTTGCGTAGTTCCGTACGCTGGATGCGAGTCTAAGCGTCAACGAGTGCTGAGGGAACGGGGTTGTGAAATGGCAGTCTGGTATAGGTTGTCCCCTACTTACGAGCGCGCCCTACGTGCCAGTACGTCCGGAAGACCAAAATCTTCTCTGTCGTACGCCGTATGCGCGAGTGTCTACAACCGATACGCAATTAAGGGCAAATCAAATTGATCCTTCCCGAATGCTTTTGGGTATTTACGGCGTAGGCGAAAGCTCTTGGGAAGCGTTCTTTGACCAGAATTCTAAATTGGTATTTTGCTGTATAAATTGTATGACTTTCCAAGCAGATAAGCGCTTGTAACTTTCCCCAAGTGCTGTTAATAACCTCAAGGAACTTTGCAAAGTTTATGATAAAGATATCAAAACAATTACTTTTGAGCAAGAATGTCTGTACGCTGTGTCGTACAGCCTTTTAAGTAAGGGACAGCCTGTGCGCAGAATTCACTCTAGTTTGTGGACTTAACAAATACTAACTCTGAAGTGGATTAACTTATAATTAATGTAATTTAAGTAACCTGCTTTTAAATTGGGAAACTTATTCCCAATATGGTATGTTGAAGATGAGCTTAAAGGCCCCTTTTTGTAGTAAGTATCTTTCAGGGTGTCTTCCCCATAGCGGGCTAGTGAGGTGCACTGTAGGCATTGGTTAAGGCTCTTTGCGGCGTCCCTTCCCCAGCTGCGACCTCTCTCGTCTCTCGTACCGCACCTCCGGTCATAATCTCTTTCTTCCGTCTGACTTTCCTCAAACCTCTCCTAACAGTTGTTTCATGGTGCGGCTGCGAAGTTTTCAACTTCCAAACCTAACTGTCAGTTTCCCTTTCGGCGATGAGTGACCCCCATAGGTCCCAGCGCTTGGCCTTTGGCCTAAATTCTGCATTCTGTTCTATTCTTTTAGAGTTCCTCGTTACAGCATTCGTACACGTTTCGAAAACGCGAGCGAGTTGTCGTTGATGTGAGTCGACGCCTGTAAATTTTTTTGCATAAACGGCGGTCGTATTTAGCGTTACGTCTGCAACTTAGGAACTGCTTTTAGTAGTGTAGTGATGGCTACTTAATTCGTTGAGGCGGATACACACCAAATAATATGGCGTATTCATACTCCAAATCTGATAACACTGAATGTCCTACACATCTGTGTCCTCGCTGAAATTCTCAGCCGGTCCTAAGCCCAGACAAGCGGGGTGGCTCTAGCTCATTTGGAAGTGCGTACGGAATTTGCAAAATCATTTCACGTAGGGAAATATTCACTAATTACTGTATTTTCATATCATTTTCATGACTAAATGCATTTTTTTGTGATAAAACTATTAAAATACTCAAGTATAAGTGTTTTTAGAGGGTTTTTTTGGTGTTTGAACTATCAAAATAGGCAGTTAGTATAAGAGTTTTTAGAGGGGTGTCAAGTATTCGTGGATTTTAGCTATTTGCCTCGACAGAATCCACGTAGCCATGCTTCTGCCACGTAGCCTACTTGACACCATAGCGGGGTAGCGCCGTCAGTGCACCTCGTACGTTGCACTGTAGGCATTACTTAAGGTTCTCTGCAGCGCCCCTTCGGCCCCGAGTTGCGACCCCTGTCATTCCTTTTGATTGTTTTACTGTACCTCATTTCATATTCTATCGTCCGTCTTGCTATCCACCTTCTCCTAACAATTGTTTCAAAGTTACACCTTTCAAACCTACCTAGGTCCAGTTTCCTTCCCAGCGCTGGATGAACTCACAGGGCCCAGCGCTTGGCCTGCGGCCTAAACTCTGCATTCCATTCCGTCCTATGTGTTTAGTGACTCGTGCTATCACGGGATTTTTATGAGTTGTGATAATAACATGTCTTCCACAAGTAATGTTCAGGTAAGTACGTTTTATCTTTAAGCCTGGACGCTGTACCTCACAGACTCATGGTAGGCTTCGTAAGCGCTGTGTATCTTAGAGCGAGTAGTTTTTCGTTGATTATGTTACGGCTTTGCATGACGTTACGTTGTGTCAGTTCTCGAAAAGTTACACATTTAATTTTGATGTTGAATTGTTGATTATTTAGATTTTTGTTTTTGTGCTTGAATAAGTCTTGTTTGAATTGTACATCATTTTAAATCTCACTTTTCTGTTTGAGTACGAGTCATGTTTAAATTGTACGTCAAGGATTGTGCATTGATTTAATCCTAGCTTTTGTGTTTTAATACGAGTCACAATTAAGTTGTACGTCAAGGATTGTATGTTGATTTAAATTTTGCTTTTTTATTTGAATACGAATCATATTTAACTTGTACGTCAAGGATTGTACAGACACCACCCTACTTATGAACAAGGTCACGTTCCAAATGGCCATTTGCATGTTGAATTCTTTGAAAGTTGGTTACTGAACTGCTCATTGCTATTTAAGTACAGCATGATATAAAATCAGTACAGTACTTCATGTTTTTCATCCTGAAACACAGTTCTGAACATTCGAGTGGCAAAAGAGCGTTCTGAACACGGTTTTAATTTGCGATCCCATTTATTTGTGTCTCTGAATGTTCGTAAGTTGATTGTTAGTAAGGAGGGTGGTGGTGTCAGTACATTGATTTAATTGTGGCTTTTGTGTATTGATAAGAGTCATTTTTACAGAAACCACCCTACTTACGAACATTCAGATGTCCCCTTTTTCAACCGTAAGTTCGGATTTTGTTTTGCGTGCTAATTCCGTAAAATACAACGCTGTATGTACACTGTACTGTATTTTGCTGTTAGATTAATAAACATACAGTACTGTATTGATTTTATATCATACTCTACTTAAATGGACACGAACAATTCAGTACGAACTGCCGTCTTGAATGTAGCCCGTTCATAAGTAGGGCGGTGTCCGTACTTGTACGTCGAGGATTGTACGTCGAACTACGCCCCAATACGTAATCGCACCCTCTCTCTCTCTCTCTCCTTCTCCCGACTTCCCGAAGGTACGACGAGGAGGTCCTGAGTCCAGACGCCAACGAGATCTTCAGCGAATGGACGGCCATGATGGCGGAGGTCAGCGGGGCAGCGGCGACGGAAAGGTGAGTGCCCCTTGACCTTGAACTTAGCTGGTCGTTCCTCTCTAGTCCCTTGACCTTAGCTGGTCGTTTCTCTGGTCCCTTGACCTTGACCTTAGCTGGTCGTTCCTGGGGTCACGGTACGAGGGGCGTCGTTTGGGGCGGATGCGGAGTAGGGAGACATGGGTAGGCTAGGCGTGAGTGATCCTAACCTTTCCTAAATTCTGTATTCGCTGAATGACCTCATAGGTCCCAGTGCTTGGCCCTTGGCCTAAATTCTATATTCGATGACCTGGCCAGGTGTTGGGGGTCTTTGCTCCCCTCGACTAACGTTGAATCTCCCTGTCTCCGTACTCTGCATGGTACCCCATCATTTGTCGTTGTGAAACTGAATTATTTGACTGAAAGCTTTTTAAATACTAATGAATATGTAATTATATGGATGGGGATTTAGTGGATTACTCCAAGGAATCGACGGTGTATATACTCCGAGGAACTGCTAATCGGGACGAAGATCTATTCGGGGTAATCGACAAACGAATGTGGCCGTTCTTTGTAGCCTTCGTTACAGTTATAAAGCCAAACAAATAAACCTAGACAGTTTGGACACGTGGTGAAAAAAGAAGCGCAATAGAGTTTGGAGGCCTGTTATTCGTTAATCTTTGTTAGTGTTATTGAGCCAAACAAATAGCACCTAGGTGGTTTGGACACATGGTGAAAAAAGAAGCACAATAGAGTTTGGAGGTCAGATATTCATTAGTCTTCGTTACCATTATGAAGCCAGACAAATAACACCGTGGTGGTTTGGACATGTGGTGAAAAAAGAAGCACGTCAGAGTTTGGAGGCCCAGTATTAGCCATCATTATTCAGCAATGTGGCCATTCTTCGTAGCCTTCAATACTCTTATTAAGCCAACAGATGGTTTGGACATGTGGTGAAAAAAGAAGCGCAGTAGAGTTTGAAGGCCTGTTATTTGTTAGTCTTCGTTACTGTTATTAAGCTAAATAAATAACACTTAGGTGGTTTGGACACTTGGTGAAAAAAAAGAAGCACTTATATAGATCTTGGGAGGGGCAGGAAAGTAGCTTTGGGAGAGATAGGAGTGTAAGCTCTAGGTGAGAAAGGAATGTAATTGCAGATGAATGGATTGGTACTTTTTGGGAGATATAGGAATTTGACATTATTATTATTATTATTATTATTATTATTATTATTATTATTATTATTATTTTGAAGCCTTTTTACTTTGTATTATCTCTCTCTCTCTCTCTCTCTCTCTCTCTCTCTATATATATATATATAGAGAGAGAGGGCCCTTTTTTGTATTTAGAATAGCACAATACACTAAAATTCTCTCTCTCTCTCTCTCTCTCTCTCTCTCTCTCTCTCTCTCTCTCTCTCTCTATATATATATATATATATATATATATATATATATAGTTCATTAAGTCTCTCTCTCTCTCTCTCTCTCTCTCTCTCTCTCTCTCTCTCTCTCTCTCTCTCTCTCTCTCTCTCTCTCTCTCCCCAAGTGTAGTAGTACCATAGTAATAGTATTTATAGTAAAGGACTCATTCATAAACTTTCCCCATTAACAAAAATACGAAAAATCTAAACATTCCTCCACATTTTGATTCATATTTCACACATTTGAGGTTGTGGGGTTGCTCTGCTGGGGTTGGGGGTTGAGGAAAACCATGACACATCACCTACCGTAGCCAGGGAGGAGGAGGAGGGTTGAGGGAGGGAGGGGGAGGGAGAGGAAGTGAGGGAGGGAGGGAAGGAACAGTGCTATAATACCTCTACTCTTACGGGCCTGTATTCAGTCGGTCCCGAGACGCCATTGAGGACGGACGTACGTCGTCGCTCCGTCAGTGGTGAAATTCGTGATTTATCCGTCTAATCGTCTACTTAAGTGTCTGACGGATACATAAAATCGTTAATAAGTGTCTCACGAGGCACTTGAGCGCCACTTAAGCCCGGCACTTCGAAGGAAACACTTGGAAAAGTGCTAAAATAACTCTTGTCGCGTTGGCAACCGCAAGAGTGAAGTGACGGACGTTGCCAGTTAGCCAATATTCGAATGCCTTCTATTAATAGATATAAAAGTCTATTTAAATCTATATAAAGTCTATTTAAAGTCTATTTTGACCTGACGAAACCATCAGGTCACCCGTTTCCCCCCTTTTGGCAAGCCTAAAGTCGGTCACGTGACTGTGACGTCATCAGCAGACCGGTCATGAAAGTTCGGAAATTGTCAGAGGAAGTGGGAATTGAGGCTACGGGAATTGTCGCCTAATTTGTCTTTTTATTTAATCGTACGCGGCTTTAATCCGGTGTCCGTGCACGCCTTTGTGTGTCCGTAACGCCAGGGTATGTGTGTGTGCGTGCGTGTGTCCGTCACGCCGAGATTAAAGTAGTTATCGTCGTTTTAGCGGATTTTAATGAAGTTGTGGCACCTTTTTTAAAGGGAGAGTTGCCAATTGTTTGTTTACGGAGACGATTTTTGTTTGCCGTGAGAGAAAGAGTGAGAGAGAGATTGTGTGAGTGAGAGAGAGAGAGAGTAAAGAAGGCCAAAGAGAGAGAGAGAGAGAGAGAAAAGGTCATTACACAACTTCATTAAGTTTCTTAAGTTACGTCAAGCTTAGTCAGAGCTAGTTCTCTCTCTCTCTCTCTCTCTCTCTCTCTCTCTCTCTCTCTCTCTCTCTCTCTCTCTCTCTAGCAGATTATATACAGTATATATGGGGAAGCCTTATTAAGTGACGGGAGAGAGAGAGAGAGAGAGAAAGGTGGACGTAGAGTATTGATAGAGAGAGAGAGAGAGAGAGAGAGTAAGAATTTGGAGAGAGAGAGAGAGATAAAAATAGACGATAGATAGATAAGGAGAGAGATAAAGATTGAGAATTGAGAGAAAGAGAGAGAGAGACACCACTCGCTCGCGGGACGGCGGTGTTGCCATCACCTGTTCGCCGGAATTTTACGCACGTCACGATCTGCCGAGCACACTTGTCTATATGTGGACCTAACGGGCTCTCTCTCTCTCTCTCTCTCTCTCTCTCTCTCTCTCTCTCTCTCTCTCTCTCTCTCTCTCTCTCTCTCTCTCTTATCACCATCCACCCCCTTTTGTTATTAATAATCTTATCTTCAATATAAACATTTTTTTTATCATATTTTTAATCAGATTAAAAAGTTGAAATATGACTTTTGTTGACATAAGTGACGTCACGGTTACGTCATCACCATCGAAGTGACGTCACGGAATACCACCTCTCCCCCTCAAGAAGATAATTATTGGCGTGATATTAATCTTTTGGACCTTTCTCCAACACTGGGGGAGAAGAGAGTGAAAGTGTTGGAGGTAGGAGGAGGTTAAGTGTTGGAGGGAGGGAGGAGGGAAGGAGTGAGGAACAAGTGAGAGACGGAGTGAGGAACAAGTGAAAAAGATGAGTTGCCAATTAGTGATATAATGGCTAATACTAAATATGAACTGGTGCCCTAAATTTTAGGGGTCCTGGTACCTTAAATTTTAGGGGTCCTTGTGCCCTAAATTTTAGGGGGTCCTAAGGGGTCCTTGTGCCCTAAATTTTAGGGGGTCCAAAGGGGGTCCTGGTACCTTAAATTTTAGGGGTCCTTAGGGATCTTATTGCCCTGAATTTTAGGGGTCCATGTGGTGCCCTAATTTGTTGTCAGCCCCTTACCTGTGCTGTGCCATCAGGATGAGAGACAGGTAAGTCGAATCTCTCTCTCTCTCTCTCTCTCTCTCTCTCTCTCTCTCTCTCTCTCTCTCTCTCTCTCTCTCTCTCTTACTGACCTAAAAAGAATTGAGACAGGCGAGATATATATATATATATATATATATTAACCTTGGAAGCAGGTGTTGTAAATCTCTCTCTCTCTCTCTCTCTCTCTCTCTCTCTCTCTCTCTCTCTCTCTCTCTCAGTTACATAAACCATTTTCGTAACTAACAATGAAATGCGATATCATTTACAGGTTTGTCCACCCCTTAAGCCCTAAGGGTAACCCCTTGACTCCTAGCTCCCTAAGGGATGTTTAGTCCCCCCCTTTAAGGGTTGGAGGGGGCGTAGCCTCCCTTTAGGGGTGGGCCAAGTAGGGGTATGGGTTATCAACTGGTTCCTCTATCCGGTTTTTTGGGGGTGGAAGGATCAGGTTGGGTCAGGAACCACTCGTCATGATTCTATATCAGTGGTACTTTTTCGTCGATCGTGGTTGGTGTCCGTGCGCGTCTGTCCGTGCTCTCTCTCTCTCTCTCTCTCTCTCTCTCTCTCTCTCTCTCTCTCTCACTCCACGGCCAGAAAGTGCCGTTGTCACTCAAGTGTTGTCAAGTGTCTCGCGAAGTGACGTCATGTACTATCGGTACTGCTCGTCCGCCCTGATCATGTGAGTGGTGTCGGTGGGCGGTTCGAGATCTCCCTTTTCTCACGACATGGCCGGACCGTCTTGAGTCCTTTTGGGAAGGTCGATTTAGGACCTTGGCGAGTCTGTTGTGCGATACGGAGTGGTTGCTTTGGGGTATGTGGGTGATGAGTGGTTCCTTGGGGTATTGGAGCAGTTCCTTGGGGTATAGGAACAGTTCCTTGGGGTATAGGAGCAGTTCCTTGGAGTAGACAAGTAATCCCTTGGAGTAACTCAGCCCCAAAGGGGATTTGTACACAAATCCTAGCCAATCCAGTCCTGTCCGGTCCCAGCCAATCCTATCCAATCCCAGGCAGAGCAGTTGCATTCCCAAATCCTCTAGAGTGTCTTATACCAATCCTAATCCTTCGGTCAACTTTGCAGTCCTGTCCAATCCTAGTCAGTTGTAGCCAATCCTTGATCCTTCTGTCAACTTTGCAATCCTATCCAATCCTAGCCAATCCAATCCTGCCCTGTCCTATCATATCCTAGTCAATTGTAGCCAATCATATCCGATCCTAGCCAGCCCTGTCCAATCCTAATCAGTTGTAGCCAATCCTAATCAATCCCAGTTAATCCTATCCCATCCTAGCCAGAGCAATCACACCCCGAAACGCTCGAGAGAGTCGCTTCCCAATCCTAATCCTTCCGTCGACCTTGCAGATGCGTATCGAGGGACGGCAGCACCACCAGCAGCGGAGGCGGAGGCGGAAGCGGAGGAGGGCGGACTTCCCGCCCGCGGCTGAGCAGCTCCTCGGCGGATCTCTCCGCGGAGACCAGGAGGCCCACGGTTCTCAGGCCTCCGCGGCAGGTTAGTTCCGGAGCTCGAGTCGTTTGGATCGGACGAGGCCTCGTTGAGGAACGTTCGGGTTGGGGTGACGTATGGGTGATTGCGGCGAGTAGTTTGAAACGATGTCGCTTGACGAGAATATTCTATGATTGCCAAGTTTATTTTCTGATTGACAAGATTATTATCTGATTGCTAAGGTTATTCTTTGATTGCCAAGATAATATTTTGATTGACAAGATTATTGTTTGATTGACAAGATTATTGTTTGATTGACAAGATTATTGTTTGATTGACTAGATCATTGTTTGATTGCCAAGGTTATTTTCTGATTGACAAGATTATTCTTTTGTTGGCAAGGTTATTCTCTGATTGAGAAGGTTATTCTTTAATTGCTAAGCTAATTTTCTAATTGACAAGATTATTTTCTGATTGACAATATTATTTTCTGATGACAAGATTATTCTTTGGTTGACAAGATTATTCCATGATTGCCAAATTATTCTTTGATTGACAAGATTAATATCTAATTGACAAGCTTATTCTTTGATTGCCAAAGTTATACCTTGAGAAGATTATTTCTTGAATCACACACGATCGATTAATGTTAGCAGCTCCAGACGAAACAACTTGACCAGATTACCGCTCGACTGACGCACGATCGATTGATTAAAGCGAGTATTTTGAAACGGCTTCCCTCGACGGGAATGTCGTTTGGTTGACGTACGATCGATCGCTAACGACTGGACTTGCCGCGAATATTAACGACTGACGTGCGATTGATTAAAGCAGGCGATTTAAACCTACCTAACTCGACGAAGATTATTATTGTTATTATAACCACCACAGGGCGGCCTAACGGAGATGGACGGGGGCAGCGTGGGGCCCTGCGGCACCCCGACGGGAGTGGGAGGGGGCGGAGGCGTCTTCGTCGACCGCACGGCCTACCACTACATGTGCCAGGACGTGACGTCCCTGAAGACGATGCTGCTCCGCCTGAGGAGGGTCCTGCAGGTTGCGGACACCATCAACCCCTTCGACGTCAACTTGAGGGTGAGGGAGTTGGGGTCGTCGATGTCGGTTTTAAGGGAGTCTGAGGTTGTTGATGTATTATTATTATTAATATTATTCAGAAGATGAAGAACCCTATTCACCCCCGACGACTTCCGACATTCCAGAACTCGTTGTACCTGAGTCTAGCCGGCAGCGACTCGACGGTGACCTCCCCGGGGGGCATCAACGGGGAGAAGGACTCGGGGGCGCCCTCCCTCAACGAGCTGTCGCAGGAGAACGTGGACCTCCGCAGACAGGTGAGGCTCGGTACCTCCTTCAGGTGCCTGCCGGAGGCGAGATGCTTCGGTGAAGGTTACGTTAGGCTGTCGGATTACAGTTCGCCCGCTGTCGGCTTAGAGTCGCCTGCTTGTCTGTGCTGTTTTCGTGCGTGCTTGAGTGTGTGCGTGTGTCTCGACGATGTCGTGTGTATGTGCGTGTCTGCTTTCTTGAACGGTGTCGTTTGTGTGCGTGATTTTCGGATGTTTTTTCCGTGATTCTTCATCATGCAAAAATATATAGGGCGCTGAAATATCTTCTCTCTCTCTCTCTCTCTCTCTCTCTCTCTCTCTCCTAAAACCATTCTATTCCTCTTGTTACTTATACCTTTCAGACCATTCTATTCCTCCTGTTACACCTTTCAAACCTTTCCATTCCTCCTGTTACACCTTTCAAACCTTTCTGTTCCTCCTGTTACACCTTTCAAACCTTTCCGTTCCTCCTGTTACACCTTTCAAACCTTTCCGTTCCTCCTGTTACACCTTTCAAACCTTTCCATTCCTCTCTTTTTACTTGTCAGTGCTGAATGACATTGTAGGGTCCAGCTTGGATCGACCTTTGGCCTGAATTTAATATTCTAATTCCAATTCCTATTTGCATGATTGACGGAATAGGGTGCATTCCTTATGCTTCAGAGTGACGGCAGGAATAGGGTGTATTCCTTATGCTTTAGAATGACAGCAGGAATAGGGTGTATTCTGTAAGCTTCAGAGTGATGGCTGGAATAGGGTGTACGCCGTATGCTTGAGAATGACGACTAATCCGTTCCGGAAGAAGCGTCGAGATTCGATTGAGTCGAATTCCGAATCAATTTCCTCCGGAAGAGGTAACTGAAAATGGATTCATCCATTCCTGACCACCAGTCATTACCCCAACCTTGCCTTTTTATACAAAACGTTACACATTTTACAATTTGATAAGTCCAGAGTCGAGTAACTTAGCGTTTCAGAGACACTTTTTACATTTTTAAACAAACGCTTTCAAATACGGGTGGGGAGGGCGCCGCCGACGACGGCTGACTGAAACACATTCCTATTCCCAGGTGGTGCTACTCCAACAACAGCTGCAGGAGAGGGACCGAACCATTCGCCTCCTGCAACAGCAGCTGGCGCAGAATCTGGAACAGCAGCAGCAGCAACAGCAGACGGTGGGATCCACCCCGAGTTCCACCGAGAGCTCCGTCAGCAGCGCGGAGGCTGCGTCCGTCAACAGCAGCAACAGCGGCTGCGGCATGGTCAACGCGGCGACCCAGACCGAGCGGTCGTCCAGGCCGACCACCCTGAGGGGGTCGAGCCTGTCGAGAACCGGGTCCACGGACGACGGTTTTGGGCCGACTGTCAGGTAGGGGTCTAAGTGCCACTTTACTTTGGTGTGTTTTAAAGTTTTTTTTTTTTTGAGTTTTTGAGTTTTCTTTCGTCACGGACAGCAGGCGACGGTAACGCAGGGCGAGACGACGAAGCTCGGTTGATGTCGTGCGACGTGTTGCAGATTTGCGTTCGAATTCATTAGTTTTTTTATGGTTTTTTCCCAGCTCTTGCGTCTAAAATCCTACACCTAACGTCTTGTCACATTAACGGTAACCGCGTTACGTGCGAGCGTGGTTCGTATCGTTACGCGAATCATGCACGAATGTGTTTCAGATTCACATTTTCATGTCTCGCGTTTCGTAATAGTTTTTCAAATGTTTTTCCCCAGCTCTTGCGTCCAAAGTCTTACACCTAACATCTTGTATTGTTAATAATCCTTTAATGACATTACGTATCGGCGTGATTCGTATAATTACACGAATCGCACGCACTAATAGACGATCCTGTACGTCCCGGACGAAGCTGGAATTCGTGCAACATCGTACGAACTCACAAACCCCAAAGTTCCCTAAAATAATCACAGTTGACGAGTTTCGTTGTCTCTCCCTCTCGGTACTGTCGCCTGTTTGATTATTATTATTATTATTACTATTATTATTATTATTATTATTATTATTATTATTATTATTATTATTATTAAGGATTTGTTTCCATCATAACTTTTGACTTAGAATTAGAAGTGGAAAAAATGTCCTCAGTTAGAACTAGATATACATACATCTCTCACTTTTGACTTAGAAGTGTTACTTAGACTTATTCATTATTATATAAGAATACTTTACGCCACCAAAGCTTCTCGTTTATAGAACTTAGAGTGCACCCACACACACTCGGCATATTCTCTCTCTCTCTCTCTCTCTCTCTCTCTCTCTCTCTCTCTCTCTCTCTCTCTCTTGCTCTTTCTCTCGCTCTCTATCTCTCTCTCTCTCTCTCTCTCTTGCTATCTCGCTACCTGTCTCTCTCTCTCTCTCTCTCTCTCCCAACCCGCCCCAACCCCAAATGAGACTGAAAAAGAGACTGACCTCCCACCCCGAAGCTGGCACTGGCATAGACGCGGTAGCCCCACCTGCCAACGTGTCTTCTGTTGCCAACATCGACAGCGACAGCCGCCGCAATGCCCCCGGGAAGACGCCGGAGCCGGTGCCGACATCCGTTTGTCGACGGCGTTGGTGACGACGCTTCTGTGCCTCTCCTTAATCTTCTTCTTCTTCCTCCTCCTGTTGCTCGTGGTGCTGTGACTTCGTGTGGTTGTTTCCTGCTCCTCCTCCTCAACCTCCTCCTCCTCCTCCTCCTCCTCCTCGTCGAACCTCCTCAAAGATCTCTTTCTCTTCCTTCCGCTTGGCTCCTTGTGAGGACGAGGTCTCGTCTTCTCGATCGACCTCCGTACGTCTCACGTCCGACCTCCGTCTTCTTTCTGCCCTCCCTCCCTCGTTCCTTCCCTTCCGCTCTTTCTCGCCCTCTCCGTTGCCCCTCCGTCCGTCTCTTCGAATCTCGAGTCTCCTCGTTCTCTCGTCTCCTCGTTCTTTACCCTCCTCGTAATCCCGTGATTCTTGGGCGTGTCGCCTTTTCGTAAATACTTCACCTGCCGTCTCTCCGTCATCTCGTGTCTACTCCCCCCTGCCGCTGCCTCGCACTCTTTCGCTCCTCTCTCTCGCACCTCTTTCTCTCCCTCATACTCTTTCGCTCTCTCTCTCGCTCCCTCTCTCTCTCTCTCTCTCTCTCACTTTCCACTGTTTTTATACCATGATTGATCCAGGCGTTTTTTTACACTTCATTCAAGTAGCAACGTATACTTACATTTCTCAAGTGTCTTGTCGAGTACGGCGAGCCGAGAGGGCCGTTCGACGCGGTCGCGTGTCTCTACCTCTATATCTCTCTTTGCAACCCTCCTCCCCCCCCGAAGAAGTCCCCCACACACTTTACGCTGGTTTGTAACGGCAAAATTATCATCAAACTTTTTTTTTTTTTTTTTATCACGGCTTTGGAATTTAGCAGCACTCGCTCTCGCTATCACTGGCCCACCCACCCACCCACCCTGACCCCACGCCTAAATTACTCTCACCCCTGCTGCTGCCGCTACCGCCGCCCCGTCGAACGGCCCTCTCCTCGTCCGCTCGAGCAGAATCGACCGTGGATCTGAAAGACCGGGTCGATTCGCGGTAGAGAGAATGACAGGTCTAAGTTTCATTTTTTGTCGTTTTGTCTCACGCAAGCTTCCGGTTGGGCAAGGTACAGTGTCCCAGAGTTCTTGACATAGTTTTAGGCTCCCTGACTCTCTGCTCGGTCCTGGCGCTCGTCACGGTGCCTCCTACCTATCCCAACCTACACCTCCTGCATTTCGCTGTGCACCAGTGAATGGACGGCGTAGCAATTTTATCTTTCCTTTTTCCCCCCTTTTACGGAATGTTCCGCTGTGTATTTTTAAGTGTGTTCGGAGCAGTGGTTCTCAAACTTGGGGTAACGAGGGACTTTCTAAATGTTATTTTCTATTGGTTACCGAAGAAGTAAGAGGAACGATGCCTCAATTTTAATTTTTTGTCAGCGGAATCATGTCTAAAGTCTAAATTCTTCGAAGAAATTAAAGGAACGATGCCTCAATTTTAATTTTTTGTCAACGGAATCACGTCTAAAGTCTAAATTCTTCGAAGAAATTAAAGGAACAATGCCTTAATTTTAAATTTTTGTCAACAGAATCACGTCTGAAGTCTAAATTCCTCATTTTTGAAGACTTGAGTCAAAGTAAAATGAATTCGTCACATAGAAATTGCATCAGAAATGAAACGTTCCGTTATTTTTCGTTCCTTTATATCATAACTTCACGAAATTTGAGAGCCACTGACTTAGAGGAATGTCCATTTGTGTTTTTTAATATTTTTATATATATTTTTCGTACTTTTGAGAGGCTTTGGAATGTTCCAGGTGATAAACTGGAACTTTCCAGCAATAAGCCGCCCCCGTTTTGTCATGGAATGTTCCGCAATGTTGAGATTTTTTGTTTTTATGTATTTTTCCAAATTTTGAGAGACACTTTTGTTACTGTGTTCAACGTTCCGTGAGAATGATTTATTGTTATGTGTATTTTTCCAACTCTTTAGAATTTTTCTGTCACTCCTCTGAATGTTCCGTGAGAATGACACTTAATATATTTATTTAGCTTTTTCGCATTCAGGCGTTCAGCACGAAAAGGACCTCTCGGCCCGAATTTTGAAAGTGGCATATATCGCCTGATCGGCTTTAAAACAATCCCCCTTTTTTCCCGAAAAAAGGGGGTTTGGGTTGAACTATCATTTTTTTATGCATAGTATTCTATTCCTGATTGCAAATACTTTGTATCATTCAGAATTCAACTTTGTATATTGAAAAATAAAAAAATTAGAACAGTTCGACTTTCCCAAACTTTGATGGCTCGTAACTCCAACATTTTTTTGGGGGGGTGAGAGCCCCTCGAATGCTGAACGCCTCAGTTTTTTTATTACTTTATTAAATAAAGTCAGGAACACCCTCAATTTTTATCAATTTCTGCAAGAATCATGTTTTTTAATGTATTTTTCTAAATTTGACAATGTTTTTCACTTTACAGAATCAAGTAATGAAAAAATTGACGTTTTGCTTTTTATAAAACGAATTTTTAGTAATTTTATTAAACTTTATTGAATAAAGTATTGAAAAAAATAATATTCCATTTTTTTATAAAGCTATTTAATGAGTTTTTCGTTACTTTACAGAAAGAAGTAATTGTAATCTTTAGAAGACTTTATTGGATAAAGTAATATAAAAAAAACTGCTACTCTGTTCCCGCTAGTTCTTGCGTACGAGAAAATATCTCGGCTACTTGCCTAATAGGTTGCTGGACCTTTCCTAGAGCATGACCCCCCACAGGGGCTTTATCCCGGTATATACCCTCCACCTTTGCAGAGGCCTCTGTGGATGATCGTAAAAACATAAAAGATTTAATATCATATAAAGATAATGACCCCCAAGAAATATTAGTCCTAGATAATGACCCCCAATATATATCAGTCCTAGATAACGACCCCCGAACTCTGTCGGGGGTCACTATCTAGGGAAGATCCAGGTTGCTTTTACGTCCAACAGGACAGGTTTTGTTTTCGTCGTACTTTGAACTGTTAAATATGTCGTTTTTGTTATTTAATTGCATATTCCAGTAGAACCGCTTTTTGTCTTTAGAAAATATATCTTTTGACAGTTTTTATTTATGAAAGACAACTTCTTTTTAGAAGTTCTAGAAGAAAACTTCCTCGACAAGTCCTCTGTATGGTAGTTTTGAAGTTACGTATGTTTTTTGATGGCTCGGAACGTCCATCTTCCTGCGTTCGAACGGCCTGCCTGGGAATTATGGGTAATATTTTCCAGTGTTTTAAGATATGATGTCATCACCTCGTGACCTGTGTTGACATAAGAAGATAGTTATCTAACTCGGTCACTAGTCCGCTGTCTGAGGTCACGGATAAATGGAAGACACGCCTTTGACTCGCGTTGTTTTAAAAGTTTCTCAGTACAAGTGCAATACCTCCATTATTGGAACGCATAGGAGGATTCCCCGAAAAAGCTAAATTAAGCAGATACTTGACGCCCCTCTAAAAACGCCTACGTCTGCATGTTTTGACGGTTCGAACGCTAAAAAAACCCTCTAAAAATGCTTGTACTTGAGTATTTTAATAGTTCAAACACCAATAAAAACTCTAAAAATAAATATTCCTGAGTATTTTAATCATTTTATCACAAAAAATGCATATAGTCGCGAAAATGATATGAAAATACAGTAATTAGTGAATATTTCTCTATGGAAAATAATGCGAATTTTCCGCGAACGTGTACGTACGGTCCCCAGAAAAATCCGCGGATAGTTAAAGCCGCGAATCCGAGGAGATCCACTGTACGTACCCTGGTATTCTATCTCTCAGTTGCTCGATTTCAAAAATGTTGCAGTTTACCATTTCAGGGCAGTATAATAGTGAATATTTCTCTATGAATAGTCTGCACATCAGTACTGTATTCTAGGATGATAAATCCTGCAGTACTGTACTGACATTACATCGTACTGTTCTTCAGTAGATGTGAAGAGTACAGTAACCAACTCGAACAATTCTGTAATGATTTCAAATAGTTTAGGGATTCGTTTAGCGACGCAAACTTAAAAAAAACTTGTACGCGCAGCCTTTAACGTACAGTTGGCAGGTGTGAAGATTCGTTTTGCAAAACGATACAATTCTTAGGTTTTCTGGAGAAAATGGGACACCGACTTATTCTGACGAGCGCCTGAATTATAAACGGAAGACTCGGCTTCGTGGAAAAACTTCGCAAAACTCCGAAACAAACTTCCTCGGGAGTTATTTGAGGCTCAAAGTTGCTTTTGCGTCGAGGACTGACCTTAAATTTAGCATTATTCAGTACGTAATTCTCAGAGGTTATCCGTTCGACAGCTGGAAGGTGGATGGACGTCTTAGTATATGCCTTTGGCCCGTAGATAATATTTTTTTCTTTATATCAATTTTGTACGAACGGTGTGTGCATATGCGTGCGAGTGGAGCATGGTACGTTAAGCCGGATTCACCCCCTTTGCAACGTGACTCGTGACTTTGCAGACCGTGCACGAATCACTTGGCTTGTAGGTTGGCGGGAGTAGAGAACACAGTCATTCGCAGCTGACATTTTTAATTTGCACGTCCTGCCGTTAATGATAATGGAGATTATTCCGCATAGCATACGCTCCCTCCAACTGCTTGTGGCGTACGGTAATCCCTCTGGTCTCGCGAGCGGGGATTCCTTTCGTCTGCGTCAATTAGCGATCGTAGCTGGATTTATTGAAATGGAATCTCCTTCAAAATGTGCCTAGCTGTCAAACTTCTCCAAAGTTCTGGAGGTCCTTTATTCCTCACACTGCTGGACTGTGGAATTGGAACTTCAGAAGTTCAAGCAAAGGTGCAGTGCATTGCTACCCTAATGCTATTCTCCTCTTGAATTTCAAGTCAGTGGCGCCTTTGGTGGACTTGTTCCATATGAATAGGTTTCATCTTCTGGACAATAATGATGCGTGCCTACGAATCCCGCGAATGTTTCGCCATTCGTGGAATTACCCCGTCAGCGTGGGTGATCCCCACTGCTTCGTACATTGTACGTGCAGCGTTAGGATTTTGTTTTTCGAGGACGATTCAATAAATGAGTCGTAGGTTCGTACATTGGGAAAAATACATAAAAATTACAAAATTCTTTTCAATTTGACATTTTGGAATAATTTGACAGACTTCAGTTTGTTCACGTGTTGTCTCTTTGGTGTAAAATGTATTATTAAAAAAAAGTTAACGAATTAACGAATAGATAAAAGTGTATTGACATGCAAGGAGAATAATATTGCACCTTTGCTTGAACTTCCGAAGTTCCGACTGCACGAATACGTCCAGAGAACGAAGGGCCGACTGCTCACCGAGCGTACGTTTGCACGAACATGTTTGTCGAAGGCTTACCGCTCACGAAACCAGACGGATTGCCGTACGGAACTCTGCCGATTAGTTTGTCCGTCTGAGTAGATTGTTTTACGTGTGTGTCGAGCTGAATGTACGGCGTACAGCTGACTGGCAGCAGTACGGAGTCACGCAGCATTTTTATATAAAAGATTAGAAATATTTCTTCAGATTTACTGGATAATCAGTTGGCGATGTCCGCAGTTAGTGACTGATGTACGTACTCGGTTGATAGTTGTGGTACGTATGCAATTAGCGGTGGTACGCACCCTCGGCGCACCTTATTCGATGAGGGTGTATCCTGGTCCTCTGATCATGCATTAACTTCGGGGCGGCGTACGCCCTGCCAGTCCGCTGCATGCCGTGATCGTACGCCGTGCCAGACTGGAGGCGTGAGCGAGAGAGGCCGTACGTGCTGTGCGTACGGACGTGAGCGCATTGCATCTTAACCCGCAGACGATTTTTGTTTCCTTTCGCAGTTTGTTGCATTCGGGCAGGCTTGTCGGCCTGCGACATATTGAGACACCACAATGTCATATATATATATTTTGCAAAATGTCATTTTTTAGATGTTTGACTCAATATAATGTTTATATATATATCTATTTTGCAAAGGCCGCTGCTCTTCAGTCATCCGCAAACTGTTGCGTCTTGTTCCTTTTGTAATAAACTGAAATAAAACTCTGGAAAAACACTCGACTCCCTGATTTTTAATTCGTGTCTAATACCTGCACCTTGTTTTTCCCCTCTTTTTCATGCCAGCAGGTACACGTGGTAAGTTGCTCGCACGAAAGTTGCGGTAGCTCTCAAGTTACTCTTCTTAGGTGTTAAGTTGTGGCGTAGACGCTCGTCTGCCTCCGAAAACTTGTCGGAACGGAAGTTACGTCAAGTTGGTAACTGTTCGTAGGCATTAAGTTGTGCCATAGACACTTTTCCCTGAAACACTTGTTGGTACAAAAGTTGTGTTAAGTTGGTAACTTCATAGGCATTAAGTTGTGCCATAGACACTTTTCCTTGAAACACTTGTTGGTACAAAAGTTATGTTAAGTTGGTAACTTCATAGGCATTAAGTTGTGCCATAGACACTTTTCCCTGAAACACTTGTTGGTACAAAAGTTGTGTTAAGTTGGTAACTTCATAGGCATTAAGTTGTGCCATAGACACTTTCCCCTGAAACACTTGTTGGTACAAAAGTTATGTTAAGTTGGTAACTGTTCGTAGGCATTAAGTTGTGCCATAGACACTTTTCCTTGAAACACTTGTAGGTACAAAAGTTACGTTAAGTTGGTAGCTGTTCGTAGGCATTAAAGTTGTCCCGTTATGTGGCCTAACACTTTCCCCTGAAAGACTTGTCGGTACAAAAGTTACGTTAAGTTGTAACTGTTCGTAGGCATTAAGTTGTCCCGTTAAGTGGCCCAGACACCTTTCCTACCCAAAAACACTTGTTGGAACGAGGGTTACGTTAAGTTGTAACTGTTCGTAGGCATTAAGTTGTCTTGGTAAGTGGCCCAGACACTTTCCTACCCCAAAAACACTTGTCGGAATGAAAGTTACGTTAAGTTGTCCCATTAAGTGGCTTAGACACTTGAATCAACTGTAAGATATCTGTACGCAATTTCCTCGGAGATGAATGTTGGCTATTTTTATATATATCAAATATTTTATCAATATTTTTCTCACATGTAAAATTATTAATCAATATTTATGTTTTTTATACAAATTGTTAATCAATATTTTTATTTCTTTTTCTCGTATATAAAATATTTGATCAATATTTTTATATTTCTCTCATAAATAAAATATTCCACTAATGTTTTTCTCTTATAAAATATTGATCAATATTTTGATATATTTCTCTCATAAATAAAATATTCCACCAATGTTTTTCTCTTATATATAAAATATTGATCAATATTTTGATATATTTCTCTCATAAATAAAATATTCCACCAATGTTTTTCTCTTATATATAAAATATTTGATCAATATTTTGATATATTTCTCTCATAAATAAAATATTCCACCAATGTTTTTCTCTTATATATTAAATATTTTATCAAATATTTTTCTATTTCTCTCATAAATAAAATATTCCACCAATGTTTTTCTCTTATATATAAAATATTTGATCAATATTTTTATATTTCTCATGAATAAAATATTCCACCAATGTTTTTCTCTTATATATAAAATATTTGAATAGTGTTTTTATATATCTCTGAATATATTAAGTATTCCACCAAAATAATTATATTATTATTATTTATCATCACAATATTAATCCTTCCTCCCCCCCACGACAGTTCTGAGGTGACTCCGGCCAGTAGGGAAGGCTCCGACGACCTGCCCTGGGAATCCCGAAGAAATCCGGAATAATTCCTGAAGGAGGAGGAATCCTGAAGAGGAAGGAATCGCTGCTTGTGTGAACAGGACCTAGAGTTGTCAGTGGGAATTTAGAGCTGGGAATCCTGAAGTAGGAATCCAAGATTATGTGAATAGGAACTTGAGTTGACCTTAGGGATTTTTGAGAGCTGGGAATCTGGAATCGATTGCGAAGAAGGAATCCCTGACTGTGTGAACAGAACCTTGAGGCGACAGTGGGAATTTAGAGCTGGGAATCCTGAAGTAGGAATCCCGGACTTTGTGAATAGAAACTTTAAAAAATGGAGTTGACGGGTGAGATTTGAAGCTCGCGGAATCCTTGAGGAATCTTGATTTTGTGAGTAAAAACCGAGTTAAAACGTAAGGGATTTACAACTCTGGAGGCATTCCTCGGCGCTTGTAATCCCGGAGGCGCGGAGCCAGTGCCGGGGATTTACGGAGCACGGAAGTGGAGCTCTCTCGGAATCCTCGACGAATCCCGAGGCGACCCGAACGAATCCTCGGTCTTCGGGATTCGGGACTCGCGTCAGTGCTCTTTGATCCCGAATGAATCCTTTTGATTTCACGAGTGGAAACTTAAATCCAAACTGGAGATTCAGAGTCGAGTCTTTTAGACGTAAGTTAGGCGCCGCGCGCGGGGAACGCGTCCGTGTCCGCCCTCCGTCAGTCGATGTCGTTCGTATGTACGAGTATAATGTAACGCATGTAGGTAGGACGTACGTACGTATATACAGCATACACATTCCAGTGCGCGCGTAGCCGCGCGCACGTCTCGCAAGACCCCACCTCGAGGCGAGCACGCGCGCGCGCGTGCGTTCGTTGAAAGCTTCAAGCATCGTCGTGTGTGTGTGTGTCCTGTCCTGTCCACTGAATGCGTGAGAGAGCGTGCGTGTGAATGACAATATATATATATAGAGAGATATATATCGTGTGCGTGGTTGCGTGGCGAGTGCGTACTTATTACCGTAACTATTTTGTCCCGCCGCGCGCGGGCGGAGTCGCGAGCGGGAGAGGCGCGTGCGCGGCCGTCTGCAATAACGGCAGTCGCGGATGATTCTTACCGCAGCGAGTTTTCGTATTATCCAAGGAACTCGCTCGAGGACAATAACAGAATTGCTTTCTTCGGCCGTCGTCGTCAGTGTCGTTCGTGCGTGCGTGCGTGCCCCCCGCGGTTTCGTGTATAACCAGTTTAATACTAGCAGCAACAGCAACAGCAAAACAGAGATTTCGTGCAGCGGCGGCAGCGGCAGCAGCAGCCGCCGAAGCGAGCAGGCGGGCGGGCGGGCGGGCCAGCGGCTGGCTGCCGCGGTGACTCGCCATGACTTCGTAAGAGGTGCACAACTTAAGCTTACATATATCTGCATTTTCGCCATTTCGCATTCCGCACGAATCAGCAGCAGCAGCAGCAGCAGCGGCAGCGGCCGAGCAGGAACACGCAGCCGAGACGAGCAGGCGGCCGTTTTATTCCCCCCCCACAAAGGTGTCGAAGCACAACGTTAGATGATATATATATATAAACAGAGGTGCTGTTCTCGAAGGGCCGCAGGGTTGCCGCAGGGTTGCCGCAGGGCGGGCGACTGTAACCAATTGTAACCTGCGTCGTGCCCGGGTTCCGTCCGAGGCCCGGCTCGCGCCGCGTACGGATCCGTTTGGCGTGCCGGTTTCGGGTCCCGTCGGCTGCCTCGCGTTTGCCGCGGCCGGTCGATTGTGCCGGCTTCGGGTTCCCGGTCACGGCGGACGCGAGGCGGACGAATCCCGGCCGCTCCGCTTCGTTTTGGCCGCCGTGGACGAACGGCTTTCTGCGGCGCCGCAGCAGCGGCCGGCGCGCTTTGGGCCTCGGGAGAAACCCCGTAGCGGCCCCGCGAAGACTCGACTGCGGTCGTCACTTGCACAACTTAAGATAACCAGCGGCACCTTGGCCATAAATGACCGGAGTCCTGCGGACTGTGTGTGACCAGAGTCTCTTAGGCTTTGCGAAACTCTCCCGGTAAAGGGGGTCGGGCTGACAACGGAAGGGGGCGAAGTTTTTGACGTAATGGGAGGGGTTTTTCACAGAAGAGGGCGGTGCTTTTGACAGATTGGGAGGGACTTTTCAACAGAAGTGGGCGGTGCTTTTGATATAATGGGAGGGACTTTTGATGGAAAAGAGTGGTGCTTTTGACGTAATGGGAGGGACTTTTGATGGAAAAGGGGCGAGACTAATAATGGAAGGGACTTTTGTTGGAAAAGGACAGTGCTTTTGACGTAATGGGAGGGACTTTTGATGGAAAAGAGCAGCGCTTTTGACGTAATGGGAGGGACTTTTGATGGCAAAGGGGCGAGACTAATAATGGGAGGGACTTTTGATGGAAAAGGACAGCGCTTTCGACGTAATGGGAGGGACTTTTGATGGAAAAGGACAGCGCTTCTGACGTAATGGGAGGGACTTTTGATGGAAAAGGACAGCGCTTTCGACGTAATGGGAGGGACTTTTGATGGAAAAGAGCGGCGCTTTTGACGTAATGGGAGGGACTTACGACGGAAGGGGCGCGTCTTTCGACACAAAGAGGCGGGACTTACGACGGAACGGGAGGGACCTTCCCACGGAAGAGGACCAGGACCTACGACGGAAGGGGGGAGGGCTGTCTTTCGACGTAAGGGGCGGGGTGACATTTCGCTTTTCGCAAAAAAAAAAAACATATCCCACACACACAAAAAAAAACGCTTTTTCGTCACTTTGTCCGACTCTTGAAAAAAAAAAAAGCTGTTGTTGCCAGATGATGTTGCAGGGGTTTCGCCCCCTCCCCCCACCCCCACCCCCAGATCTCAATGTCGCTCGCTCGGCCTCTGAAGAAAGCAATTGCGGAAAGAAAAAACTTGAGCTCGGCGCCGTGAGTTTTTTTTTTTATATATATTTTTTTTTCCTGGAGGGAGAGCGTCATGTCCATCATCGTCATTTCGTCGTTAAGTCGTTAAGTCGTTTTTTTTTTTTAATTTCCAGCTCGTAAAGACACAAAAAAAACCTGTAAATACGATGTTTTTTTTTAATTTTTTTTTACATATTTTAATTAATTTTATCATTTGGAAAAACTGTCGTCTGAATACGATGGTTTTTAAAGTGATTTTTTTTTAATGGTGTTTTTTTTTTTAATTTATAAATATATATATATTAAAAAACCTGACTTTGTTGTACAGCGATTGTATTTATTTGCATTATTTTATACCTCAAGGCTAAATATGACCTTTTTTTTTTGTCTCGGTGCTGTTTTTTTTTTTTATTGGCCTTCTCTGACCTTTAGGGACTTTCTTTGACCTCTGTGATGTTTTCCGACCTTTGACTGACCTTTTTTACATTTTCTGACTGACTTTTTTAAAACCTTTACTGACCGATCTTTTTTGTACCTTCATTTACTGACCTTTTGACATGTGTTGGTTGACCTATTTTGTACCTTCATTTACTGAGCTTTTGACCGTTGTTGGTTGACCTTTTTTGTACCTTCACTGACCAGTCTTTTTTTTTTTTTACCCTTTCCGACCTTCACTGACTGAACTTTTTGACCTTTTCTGACCAACTTTTTTTTTTTTACCTTCACTGACCGACCTTTTTTTACCTTTTCTGACCTTCACTGACAACATTTTAACCTTCACTGACTGACCTTTTTTTGACAACTGACTGACCTTTTTTTACCTTCACTGACTGACCCCTTTTTTGACCTTTGCTGACTGCCCTTTTCTGACCTTCACTGACTGACCTTTTTTGACCTTCATTGACTGAACTTTTTTACTTTTTCTGACCAACTTTTTCTGACCTCTATTGACCTTCATTGACCAACCTTTTCTGACCTCTTCGACCTTCATTTACCAACCTTTACGACCTTCACTGAACTTTTTCTACAGTTTTCGACCTCCTCCGACTGACCCTTTTTTTCTGACCTTCACAGACCAACCCTTTCTGACCACTGACCTTCACCGACCGACCTTTCCTGACCTTCCCTATCAGAGAAGAGCCTTGCAATGCCAAAGAACCCCATTTCTGTCGACTCGATCCCCAGCAGTTCGTTATTTACGTTAATCATCTCTCTCCGATCTCCACCTCGGGGCAAATATACATATAACTGTGATAAGTCTCCCCCCGAGGTCTCCCGGTCTCCACACACATTCCAGCCACCTTGTCGAAGAAGCACAATTTGGGCCTCAATTTGTTGTCGTCATTATTATTATTATTATTATTATTATTATTATTATTATTATTAATTACCATCATCATCATCTTCTCCTGTGGTTGTAAATTTTGCTGATTATTGCCAAGAAAGGTCATTAAAATATGCATAAATAATATGAAGAATAGTGTCTTTCATTCTCCCGTTCTCTCCACGCGGGTTCGAACCGTCTCGGCTAAGTTGAGTCGTTACGAAGGGAAAGATGTTTGGCTGAATTATTATGGTTTTCTCTACGTGATCAGACCATCCCGAGTACATTATTATGCATAGGTAATAAAGAAATGTGTCTTTTATTCTCCCGTTCTCTCCACGAGTTTGCTCCGTCTCTGGTCGTGTTTGGGTTATTGTGAAGGGAGAGATATTTAGCTGAATGCTGATGGGTTTCCCTACATGACCAGACCATTTTGAGAACATTAAAAGTGTTATTAAATATAAAATACTTACGTTTTCTGTACGTGATCAGACCACCTGCAAGATATTGAGAGTGCTTTTAAATACAAAATACTTAAGGTTTTCCCTACATGATCAAACCATTCTGAGTATATGAAAAGTATGGTTTTCCCTACATGATCAGACCACCTGGAGTATATTAGAAGTGTTGTTAAATATAAAATACTTAAGGATTTCACTACATGACCAGACCACAGGGAGTATATGAAGAGTATTATTAAATATAAAATACTTAGGGTTTTCACTACATGACCAGACCTTTCTGAGGACATTAAAAGTATTATTATATATAAAATCCTTAAGGTTTTCCATACATGATCAGACCACCTGGAGTATATTAAGAGCATTACTAAATATAAAATTCTTAAGGTTTTCCATACATGTTCAGACCACCTGGATCATATTAAGAGTATTATTAAATATATAAAATGCTTAAGGTTTTCCCTACATGACCAGACCATATTGAATGTATTAAGAGTATTATTTTAAATATAAAGTACTTATGGGTTTCACTACATGATCTGACAACCTGGAGTATATAAAGAGAATTATTAAATATAAAATCCTTATGGGTTCCTCTAAATGAACAGACCACTTGGAGTATATTAAAAGTATTGGTGAATATAAATTACTTATGGTTCCCATACATGATCAGACCATTCTGAGTATATTAGGAGTATTATCAAATATGAAATCCTTAATGTATTCAGTACATGATCAGACCATTATGATTATGTTAAGAGTATTAAATACAAAATACTCATGGTTTTGCCTAATTGACCAGACCACTGGAATATATTAAAAGTATTATTAAATATAAAATACTTACGGGTTTCACTACATGATCAGACCACCTAGAGTATGTCAAGACCGTTAAATATAAAATACTCATGATTTTTCCTACGTGATTAAACCACCTGAAACATATAGAGAGTATTATTAAATATAGAATGCTCATGGTTTTTCCTATATGATCAGACCATATTGAGCATATTAAGAGTATCATTAAATATAAAATACAGATTTCCCTACATGATCAGACCACCTGGAGTACATTAAGAGTATTATTAAATATAAAGTACTTATTTTCCAGATGTGACCAGGCCATTCTGAGTATATTAAGAGTATTATTTAATATAAAATACTCAAGGTTTTTCCTACATGATCAGACCATATTGAGTATATTAGGAGTATTATTAAATAGAAAATTCTTATGGTATTCCCCACATGATCAGACCATTCTGAGAACATTAAAAATATTTAATATAAAATGATTATGGATTTCTCTACATAATCAGACCACCAGGAGTATATTAAGGGTACTATTAAATATAAAGTACTTATTTTCCCTACATGACCAGACCATTCTGAGCATATTAAGAGTATTGTTAAATATAAAATCCATAAGGTTTTCCCTACATGATCAGACCACCTGGAATATATAGAGAGTATTATTAAATATAAAATGCTTAGTGTTTTCCCTACATGACCAGACCATTCTTAGTATATTAGGAATATCATTAAATAGAAAATACTTATGGGTTTTCACTACATGATCAGACCACCTGGAATATATTGAGAGTATTGTTAAAAATAAAATGCTTATGGCTTTCCCTACAAGATCAGATCTCTTGGAGCATATTAGGAGTATCATTAAAGATAAAATGTTATGGTTTTCCCTACATGACCAGACCACCTGGAGTATATTAAGAGTATTAAATATAAAATACTTAAGGTTTTCCTTACGTGATCAGACCATATTGAGTATATTAGGAGTATTATTAAATATAAAATGCTTATGGGTTTCCCTACATGATCAGACCACCTGGAGTATACTAGAAGTATTATTAAATATAAAATAGTTGTGGGTTTCCCCATACATGATCAGACCATTCTGAGAACAATAAAAGTTTTATTAAATATAGAATACTTATGGTATTCATTACATGGCCAGACCACCTGGAGTATATTGGGAGTATTATTAAATATAAAATGCTTAAGGTTTTCCCTACATGATCAGACCATATTGAGTATATTAGGAGTATCATCAAATATAAAATACTCATGGTTTTTTCCCTACATGACCAGACCATATTGAGTATTATTAAATATAAAATACTTAAGGTTTTCCTTACATGACCAGACCACCTAGAATTTATTAAGAGTATTATTAAATATAAAATACTTATGGGTTTCCCTACATGATCAGACCATATTTAGTATATTAAGAGTATTAAATATAAAATACTTAAGGTTTTCCCTACATGCTCAGACCACCTGGAGTATATTAAAAGTATTGGTGAATATAAAACACCTAAGTTTTTCCCTACATGATCAGACCATATGAAGTATATTAAGAGTATTATTAAATATAAAATACTTTTGGTTTTCCCTACATGATCAGACCATATTGAGTATATTAGGAATATTATTTAATATAAAACACTTATGGGTTTCCTTACATGATCAGACCACCTAGAATATCTTAAGAGTATTATTAAATATAAAATACTTATGGGTTTCCCTATATGATCAGACCATATAAAGTATATTAAGAGAATTATTAAATATAAAATGCTTATGGATTTCCTTACATGAGCAGACCATAGTGAGTATATTAAGAGAATTATTAAATATAAAGTACTCATGTTTTCCCTACATGATCAGACCAGATTGAGTCTCCAAAGACTGGTAAAATACATAGGAATTTTGGAGATGATAAAAACTTAAGAATGACTTTAAAATGGACAAAAATTATAGCAATTTTAATATACTGGGATGCATTAATGAATATTTTATGCACCCCTTTCATTCCTTTTACTGTCCCTCCGTTCATATTCTCTGTCTTCCATCCTGCTATCCACAGAAAGAAGAAGAGATCTCGCTTATTATATAAGAAAAATATAAATAGATAAATATGATTTAAAATGCAAGGAGAATGGCATTTGGAATTGAATATAAAATTTAGGCCAAAGACCAGCAAGCACTGGGACTTATGAGGTCATTCAAAGGAATGTATGGGGTTGCAACTATGGGGCAAAGGAATATCTGAATATAAAAATTGGCAATAGAGTTTTCCGTACAGCGCATAATAATCAAGGCCGCCAAAAATAGATCTATCTTTCGGTGGTCTCGGTATAATGCTGTATGAGCCACGGCCCGTGAAACTTTAACCAAAGCCCGGTGGTGGCCTGTCCTACATCGTTGCCAGAAGCACGATCATGGCTAACTTTGACCTTAAATGAAATAGAAACTACTGAGGCTAGAGGGCTGCAATTTGGTATGTTTGATGATTGGGGGGTGGGTGATCACCATACCAATTTGCAGCCCTCTAGCCTCAGTAGTTTTTAAGAAACAAAGATTGGTTCCACCTCCTCTCTAATTCCCTCCTCGGGAACTATTGATCCCAAAGTAGTTAAATTACTGTCATATAACTGTCTCATAAGATATATCAGCACTCTACAATAAACAGTGAACTTATTTTTAAAGTTTTTTTATATTTCAATATATAAAAAACCTCTTATTTTTAATATTTAATTCAAAAAATAAAAATAAATTCGCAAAGATCGCCATTGTCTCACTATCCATGATTTTGAAAAAAAAAAAATTATACAAAAAATTCAAAATAAAATGATACGGCTTTATAAGATACATGAATATATTAATAAAGAAACTAATTAATGTATTTTTAAAGTTTCTGATACGTTAGGTACTTTTTAAATACCGTATTTTGAGTAATTATGTCAACAAAAATTGCAACACCTCGCGTAAGGTCGAGACTAAGGCGAGATTGTCTCAATACCCATGATTTTGAAAAAGATGAAAAAAAATATGTATTGCAGACGTATAAAATATCCCAGTATATATGAAAATTATCGATACGTTTATTTTTTAAAAATTGGACGTGTTATGTATATTTAAAGTTTTTTATTTATAATATTTAAGTTGAAAAATTCACGTAAGGTCGAGATCAGGACGAGATGGTCTCACTAGCTATGCTTTTGAAAAAATAAAAATATAAAAAATATATATATTACTTACTTACGTATAACACATTTCGGTATATATCTAAATCATTTATACGTGTATTTTTACAATTTTATATACATTATGTGTATTTAAAACCTCTTATTTATAATATTTAAGTTAAAAAAATTCACGTAAGATCGTTAAAGTTGTCTCATTACCTATGACTTTGAAAAGTAAAAAAAAATATATATTAAAGCCATATAAATGCCTAAGTACACATGAATATAATCTATATATTTACTATTTAAATTCTAGATGTATTATGTATACTTAAAACCTCTTATTTATGACATTTAAGTAAAAAAAACTCACTTTAGCGAGTTGTCTCACTACCCATGAACCGTACGGTCAACCCAGACCGTACCGTAGCGCCGTCCCGCCATCTGTTGGCGCCGACGTCAACAACAACAACAACCGTTTGTTTACAATTAATGGCCGCCGAACCCTGAGACCCGCGACGTATCTGGATTCATCGGCGCGATCATGGCTCCCGAGAAGGTGAGGACCGTCCCGAAACCCGGCGCATTTATCGGGGAAGGCGCCCGCGACGGCCGGGAGGCCGTCGGGGGCGGGCAAAGGGGCGAAAAGGGCGGTTATGTGGAGGTGTGTCGTCCCTTCCCCGACATGTTTTTGGGCGCGAAAAGTCGCCCTTGTACGAATGCCGATTCCAACTGGCGGTCGCCATTCGCCGACCGCCCCTTAACCGACCGTCTGCCGACATCCCGACGACGGCGGTCGGCGAACGGGACCGATTGACGGTGGCGGGGAGGCCGACGGAGGGGAAATAACGGCGGGGGGAGGGCTCAAATATGACGGCCATGGGGACGTCCCCCTCGGAAGGGGGCCGTCTTGACCTTGGGATTTCGGATTCGTCTTGTTTAGGGGGGCGTTTTGGCCCCCCTGCCCCCTTTTTTTCCTGGGGGGCGGGGTTCCCGACGTGGTGTCCTGTCGGTGACGTCATTCGTGAGCGGTGACGTCACGCGTTACGGTGGTTTTCGGGTCTGGGCAAGTTACGGGGGTGTCCCGACCCTAAGCTGCCTTACGTATTATTATTATTATTATTATTATTTATTAATTAATTTCTCCCCCTAAAATCATTCCTCCTCATCTATAACCCTATTCAATGTTCAGTCTCACTTTTGAGGGGGCTTCGCCCCCCCTCCCCCCCCCAGGCCAGGGCACGATGCCCCAAGTCAGGTCAGGAAACTAACATCTAGCCGGGTCAGGGCTTGACGCTGTATTAAAGGTTAGGCTATTTTGGGGGTCCTTGGGGGGCAAATTACCCCCTGGGTCAGGTCATGGGGGGATAAACCCCCCCCAGGGCAGGGCACGATGCCCCAAGTCACGTCACGAAGGTAATGTCTAGTTAGGTCAGGGCATGATGCTGTATTAATGGCTAGGTTACTTTCAGGGTCTTGGGGGGGGGGCAAAGCCCCCTCAATGGGAACAGGTCAGGGGGATAAACCCCTCCCTGGGAGAGGTTTGGGGCGGGGGATAAACACCCCCCTCTGACATGTCAAGGCACGGCGCCCTAAGTTAGGTTAAGAAGGTAAGGTTAGGTCAGGCTATGTCACTTTATCCATTAAAAGTTAAGTAATTTGATTATTTGGGGGGTCCCCAGGGGGGCAAATCCCCCTTCCAACTCCCTCGGGCATGTCAGGGGACGACACCCTAAGTCAGGTCAGGAACGTAAGGTCTGGTTAGGCTAGGTCAGGCCATGACGCTGTTTTAAAGGTTAGGTTACTTTTGAGGTCCTGGGGGGCGAAGCCCCCCCTCCTTGGAAGCAGGTCTTGGGGGATAAACTCCCCCCTCCTCCCAGCAGGTCAGGGCATGGTGCCCCAATTTAGGTCAGGACATAGAATCCTAATCTAACTCAAGAAGCTGCGTCCTGACCTAGCCGGGGGGGGCTTTGCCCCCTCCTGGACCCCCAATATAACACTGAATGTCCCTACCCTACATACTACCCAATTCCCCTCATATTTAATGTATTTATTAATTTATTGCCACTGGTCCCGAGTTCCGCCAACTGTCCCCCTACGGTAGGCCAGCGGCTGCGTCGGCGCCTCACGCCTCCGTTGGTCCCGAGTTCCTGGATGTGCCGATTAGCCTAGCCTGTCCCCTGCCCCCTAAGGTGCCGCAGATGGAGATTGAGCTCTTTTTAAGGGCGTCACCCCCTGACCTAACCTTCCTAACCTAACTTAGGGCACTGTGCTTTTATCTGGCCGGGGGGGGGGCTTTGACCCCCTCGGACCCCCCAATGCCGCCTTGGGAGAGCTGTTAATCAGGTCGGCGGTCTGGTTAAACTAAGGTATACTTATATATACATATATATTTTTCAATTCGACCCGCGAACGCTAACGACCTCCCTCTTTTCCAGACCGACCCGGACAGCGCCACCGCCGTCGCCAACACGAGCACAGTCTCCGAGGAGGGGGGCGGAGGCCCCCCGGCGGACGGCGACCACGACCCCTACTTCGAGCCGGTCGTGTCCCTGCCCGAGATTCAGGTCAAGACGAACGAGGAGGAGGAGGACGAGATGGTCAAGCTGTGAGTATGGTGGCGCTCTCTCTCTCTCTCTCTCTCTCTCTCTCTCTCTCTCTCTCTCTCTCTCTCTCTCTCTCTCTCTCTCTCTCTCTCTCTCTCTCTGGGGACCTGTGAATCTTTTACAGTACAGGGTATTAGGGTATCTATCGAATACCCGGGTTTTTCTGAAGTATTTCAACAGGTTTGTCCCCTTGGCAACGTTGGGCCGGTGCCGACATATGCAAATCCTGGTCGCCGTCTTATAAAATTCTATTTTTCACGACAGGTCGTTTTCGGAGGCTCTCTCTCTCTCTCTCTCTCTCTCTCTCTCTCTCTCTCTCTCAGGTATCCCGGATAATGATTTTTGAAGTAACGGCGGCCGTTATTTCAGGTCGGTGGATATGAAAAGGCTTCTTCGTTTTCTGAATAATAATAGTAATATCATCATCGTCATCTCGGCTTATTTATCCGTTTAACGACGCGATCTAATATTCGTAAGGGAAACCGTTCCAAAAACATTCACAGGGCGTCGGGCATTCTGTGCCGTCTACACCAGAACTGCCGGTAAAATCCGTAACTTTATTTGGGAGTTTTCCGGCAAAACGGCGTCTACCTTATGCCGATCTCCTCTTCCGCGGCGACGCTCCGTCCCGGGCATTTTAATTCACGAGGAAAGCAACTCCCTTAAATGTCTGACATATCTGACGACATCGGCACCCAATCAGACAATTGTAGACATTAAGACAATTCATTTGTCTACAAGGCTTCTCAGGGAATGGGAATGCTTAAGAATATTGGGAATAACGGCGGGAATGTTAGGAAATGCCGGGGAGATCTTGAGGCATTCGCCCGGGACAGCGACGGCGTGAGTTCGTCGAGGCTCCCGTCACACCTTTCGGACCTTTCTGCTGTCAGTTTCCGCGTCAGCGCTGAATGACCTCAGAGTTCTCTTGAGAGGTGACGACGGCACTGATAAATTGCCAAGTTTGAGAGAAAAATGGTCAAAAAAGTAGCAAAAATAAAGCTAAATACCTCAGGTGGGCGTCGTTCGTGGTTCTTGACCCACCGTTTTTGGGGGGGGGGGGAAGCTAAATCTAAAAGCGTCTGGAACAACTTTGCAACGATCTCTTGATAAGTCGATACAAAAATTATATTTTCTACGGTGAAAAAAAGGTACCTTTTACGTTAAAAAACACTTTGAGGTTTCGTAGCGTCGACGGAAAGGCGACGCGAATCTACAATTTAGCTTTGACGCAGCACAGCTTTTATTATGCGAAAACAAAAGAGAATCGCTTTTCGTATGACGTTCGGGGACCTGCTGACCTAAGCACCATAGGTTACCTTTTTTATTCTCAAATCTTGATTAATTTTTTTCAGGAAGTTGCTCATCGCGTAATATTACTTAACAAATATTTTGAAAACTGAATTTTTAAATAAGACAATTTTTTGGACTGCTTTTTTTATTTTTGAAGTAAATTCTTGCTTTTTATTTGATATGACGCGCCTTCAGGTATAAAACCGAGGAATTATTACTTTCCAAACCAACTTTTTTTTTTGGGCATCGATAAACGCAGGTCGACAAAAACGAAAAAGAAATTGGTGAAGAATAATTAAAAAAAAATCGCCAAACATTAAAAAAAAAAGCATGTGCACTCTCAAACGCACCATACTTATAAGCTCGAAGCTTTTATAAGTAAGAGGCAAAAAGAATTGCGTCTTTTAAGTTGAAAAACAATGGATCCTTAGCGCTTAGGAGCTGAAAAACTTTATGAGAACAAGGCACTTTGAAGTTGGTGACGCCGATCCACTGGTGTTGGGAGGTGATCTGAAGAACGCGCCAATCTTTTGTAAACTTCGAACGTGAATTTCACTTTCACGGTAGACTGTGACTTGGGGGTCCTCGCTGTTCGTCGCTGCTTTTTGATGCAAGCGATAGGCATCCACTGGCTTATTACGGTAATCGCGTTCGTGACGTTCGTCTGTGGAAGAGCAGATTTTGAACAGTGTTTAGAATTGGCCTCGCCTTATGAAGCCTGCCGTCACTTTTGCGTGCGGCGTCGTCTGCGAAATGCAAAAAAGAAAGCACGTGTCAGCCGGTGCCTGTCTCTAGCGAACGCCTCGCTAAAACCTGGTGTCTTTGATGACCAAAAAGGGTCTGCAAAGTGTGATGCTAAAGTTGCTTTCCTCACAGTACCCGTCGTTATTTCCAAAGCGACAAATGCCCCGATTTCGTCTACTTTACCGGGCGCCGATAATCGTACCGGGATCGTCTCGGCACATTCATTTGTCTCCGTGACCACGTTCAAATGTTTCTGAGGGGGAAACGGTTTCAAAAAACACTCGTAAGGAGTAATATTCTGTGCCCCTACACCGGGACCACCTGTAAAATCTAATTTCACCCGATATTTGGGCGTTAACCGAAACATCTTCCAGTCTACAGTACTTTGGTAATTACTAGTGGCTGGAATATCTTCCGCCTCGTCAGTTGCTGCTATCTCTTCAAGCGCCCTCAAAATACCTTCTTGTGCTTTTAAAATTCTTGGTTGCGTTCTTGAAGGAGTCACGATTATCTAAAATTTGAAATGAACGAGAATTATCGATAAAGGCGAAAGCGAAAATAAAAAACTTTACTAGGTGATAGACACAAAGAGTTACCGTTCGATCAGTGGTAACGAGCCGTTGATCAAAGAATAACTCTCGTTCAGAATTTTCCGGCCTGAAAAAACCAGCCTAACCCACACGGCAAACATACGTAGTTGTTCGAGTGATTCGGAAACAAATAAAAGCGGTCATTATCTTGGATAAAAATGTAAAAATAAAAATGAAACAAAGTAATAATGGCTGGTTTTATGAGGGTTGAGTTTACGTCGCTCAATCGGTCCTAACTCTTCAACTCTTCCCAAATTTGCCAAATCAATCTGTACTCAATTTTCATTTCCCGGACAACGTCCACGGAGCCTAGCTGGCCTAAATCACGCGTTTTTTTAATTTCCAGAACAACGTCCAAAATTGCATATACGTAGGTTACTCATTCACGTATTTGTGTACGTCTGCGATCGATTGGAAGGCTCGACATTTAATTCCGGCCATTTTATCGGCTTCATTTTACAATTACGTAAGTTTGCGGGAACTTCTCGAGCATCGTTTGAAACCGGCATTGATTCACGATAAAAAAAATTGCATTGATACACAAAACATACCAATTTAATGAGAATAGACAAAATACAATTTACTTCTCGTCCCGTTGGGCGAGAAACACTGGAGGTCTAGGGTTAAGCTTCCAAAGAATATGAAGGTGTTCGTTATTAGAAAATAAATTAATAATATGCAAAGTACACCAATTTATAGATGGCCGACAAACTCAGCCAGAGGGCCGACTTGGAAGGACGTAGATTTCGAGGTGATTTTCTGCAGGAGACGTAATCCCGTACAGATTACTTTCTCTAAAAGGTGTTCAGGTAGAGATTATTTCCTGTAGAAGGTATTTTTTTTGTAGAGGACGTAATCCCGTACAGATTACTTTCTCTAAAAGGTGTTTAGGCAGAGATTATTTCCTGTAGAAGGCATACATTAAGAGACTGTTTCCTGAAGGAGACATGGCCTCCTTCTGTACATAATTTCCTGCAGAAGGTGCGATCTCCCGTACATTATCTCCTGCAGAAGACGTACCCACCTCTACGTTAACTCCTGTAGGAAGGTGTACGTTGAGAGACCATTTCCTGTAGAAGGCACGACCTCCGTAACCTTTACATTATTTCCTGTAGAAGACACATACATTTAGAGACGATTAACCGTAGGAGACGCACATTTAGAGACTTATATTTCCCTTAGGAGACCTAATCACCAGACCACTGACTCGCCCCTTTTTCCGCAGGAGGTGCAAACTCTTCCGCTACAACACCCTGGAGACTCCGGCGGAGTGGAAGGAGCGCGGCACGGGGGACGTCAAGATCCTCAAGCACGGCAGGAAGAGGACGGTGGGTGTCCTTCGACGATTAGGATGTCTACTTTACGCTTAATAATGCACTTTAAGTCTATGGTTTCGCTTTGAATGATTTTAGATGTGTACCTTTGTAAGCTTTTCAGAGGACGGTGGGTTTCCATTGACGATTAGGAGCGTACTTTACGCTTTACGCTTATAAGTACACTACGCATTTACACTTTTAAATACACTTTACACCTCTGGTTTGCATTGGAAGATAATAGGTGCGTATCTTCGTAAACATTTTTTGAATTACAGCGAGATTAAGATACAGGTTTCTTTATGTCATCAGAGATTACCGCAGAGTCGTCTGGGTTTAGATTTGAAAGTTATAAGTATATTTTACACTTACGGAGTCGTCTGGGTTTAGATTTGAGAGTTATAAGTGTATTTTACACTTACATAATCAATTTTAAGTATAAAATTGACACTTGACACTTAGGATATGGTTAACATTGAAAGATTTATCTCTCCGTAAACTAGAAACTACTCGAGTTCAGGTCATATAATGTAGGGTCTTCGATACTTGCGATCTCTGACCCCATAGGTGCCTATGACCTTTGGCCTAAATTCCGTACGTGATCCGCCCCTAATCCACTCTCCTCCCGCAGGTGCGAGTCCTCATGCGGCAAGACAAGACCCTGAAGATCCGAGCCAACCACTACATCACGCCTTTCATGGAACTGAAGCCCAACTGCGGTTCGGATAGGGCCTGGGTGTGGTCGGTCCCCGCGGACTTCGCGGACGAGGAGCCCAAGCAGGAGTTGTTCGCCGTCAAGTTCGCAAACGCGCAGAGTGAGTCTACAGGGTCTCTCTCTCTCTCTCTCTCTCTCTCTCTCTCTCTCTCTCTCTCTCTCTCTCTCTCTCTCTCTCGTTACACCTTTCAGTCCTTTTTATTCCTCTCGATTCTATAATCCATTCCATTCCCGTCAGCTAATCGTGACCTTAGATTCTGTAACCCGTTCCATTCCAGTCAGCTAATCGTGACCTTAGATTCTGTAACCCGTTCCATTCCAGTCAGCCAATCGTGACCTAGATTCTGTAACCCATTCCATTCCAGTCAGCTAATCGTTACCTAGATTCTGTAACCCGTTCCATTCCAGTCAGCTAATCGAATCTAAACGCAGCATCTCTTCTTATTTAGAATTTGACGGGCAAGAAAATACAGTTTTATACAGT
Source organism: Macrobrachium rosenbergii (assembly GCF_040412425.1). Taxonomy (NCBI): domain Eukaryota; kingdom Metazoa; phylum Arthropoda; class Malacostraca; order Decapoda; family Palaemonidae; genus Macrobrachium; species Macrobrachium rosenbergii. Next base: position 1,235,107 of record NW_027100732.1, read on the forward strand.
TAAAGGGTCTTTAACCAAAGCAATACAGTCAAGTACTGTACAGTCAGATTGGATCTTTCCCAGGAAGTGACCCCCTGGGGTTTTAACCCGGTACGTACCCACCTTTCCTGCATGTTTAGTACAACTCCATTCGGGATGACCATAAAAACATAAGAGATTAAACATCATAAAGATTATGACCCCCAAGAAATATTAGCCCTGGATAACGACCCCTGAACTTTGTTGGGGTCGGTCTGGGAAAGACCCATTTGTTCCGTACCCTGAATGCCTTAACGGTCTTTTATATATATTTTTCTTATACCAAATGTTGCAAAGGAGTTGAGGCAATACAACTTTTAGTTTAGGATAGTGGAGATTTACACACGAGATTCGAGAAGTGCCCACTCGATAAGGACCCTAGATTTAAGGCAGGAACGTCCTCGGAAGGTCTTCGAAAAAATTAGGGAAACGACTCGGTTGGAAGATCTCGACGAAAACGAAGGAAACGGCCGGAAAACAGGATTAGTTTAGGGTGTCGGACGTGAAGCGTTGGAAGCGTTTGGTTCGCAGGTTCGGTCGTTGGATCAGTTAGGGTTCGGGCAAGCGAGATGCCCGGACAGACTTCGATGCAAGGCAGAGACGGGGATTTTCTGTGTGGGGTTGTTGGGGGGGGCATTGCAGTCTGTTAAGGTAGTTTTCGAGAGTCCCCAAGTGTATTTTATTCGCCAGCTTCGTGTTCGAGGTCCACCGTGATTTGGCACCGTTAAACCAGACCTATAATCTCGCGTAAAATGGGGCTGTCGTTTATTTAGCCGAAAACGAATGAAATTTGCAAATATTCTTCCGTGCTTTGACGTCGATGTTCCGACGCTTTTTCGTGTAAAGTTGGTGTTCATAATTCCGTTGCCTAGATAGGTTGGCCACAGTGGGTATCTGTCATTTGTGTTTGTGCCGAAATTCTCTCTCTCTCTCTCTCTCTCTCTCTCTCTCTCTCTCTCTCTCTCTCTCTTCCTCATGTCATTAATTATGCTTGCTTTTTTTTTTTCAGCGCTGTCAGTACACCTCACTATGTGAACTGTAAGCATTACTTAAGGTTCTAGCTGCAACCTCTTCCATCCCTTTTACTGCACCTCCGTTCATGTCCTCCCTCGTCCGTCGGACTTTCCTGAACCCTCTCTGAACAGTTGTTGTGGCAAAACAGGTTTTTTTTTTTTCTCTTTTACACCTTTCAAACCTTTCTATAATCCATTCCATTCCAGTCAGCTAATTGTGACCTAGATTTTATAATCCATTTCATTCCAGTCAGCTAATCGAATCTAAACGCAGCATCTCTTCTTATTTAGAATTTGACGGGCAAGAAAATACAGTTTTATACAGTTAAAGGGTCTTTAACCAAAGCAATACAGTTAAGTACTGTACAGTCAGATTGGATCTTTCCCAGAAAGTGACCCCCTGGGGTTTTAACCTGGTATGTACCCACCTTTCCTGCGTGTTTAGTACAAGCCCGTTGGGGATGACCGTAAAATCGTAAGAGATTAAATATCATAAAGATTATGACCTCCAAAAAATATTAGCCCTGGATAACGACCCCTGAACTTTGTTGGGGTCGGTCTGGGAAAGACCCATTTGTTCCGTACCCTGAATACCTTAACGGTCTTTTATATATATTTTTCTTACACCAAATGTTGCGGAGGAGTTAAGGCAATACAAATTTTAGTTTTGGGGTAAAATACGATTGTCTAGAGCGCCGTTGGTCGACGGTAGATTTACGAAAGCGGTGGAGGTTTACGCAGGAGATTCGAGAAATTCCCACTCGATAAGAAGCAGGGAATTACGGCGGGAACGTCCTAGGAAGCTCTTCGGAAAAATTAAGGGAGCGACTCGGTCGAAAGGTCCCGGCGAAAAACGAAGGGAAGGGCGCGGCCTTGGGCAGGTACAGGCTGGAAAACAGGTTTAGTTCAGGGTACCGAATGCAAAACAGATTTGGTTGTTGGATCGGCTAGGATTGGGGCAAGTGAGATGCCAAGACGAACTTCCGATACATTTCCTGTACCTCTGGTCATATTCTCTTTCTTCCGTTATACTTTCTGTTCTTTAGGCCTCTCAAACCTCTTGATTCCTCATCGCGGCTGTCAGCTTGGCTTGGTCGTGGGTCTAAATTCTATAGTCTAATTCAGTTTTTCAAGATAGCTTTAACCCCTTCCCTCTCACATTTTTTATCCCAACTTCCAGTCTTTATGAAGCATATTTTTTCATTGTTTATTTCTAAAGTATATGCTAAAGTGATAAATCACCTCGAATATTTCTTTAAAAAAAATTATTTTTTTGTCAGGATAGTCTTCAACTATTACATAACTTCTCAAGGCCGAGTTTTCTCGGAAATTATGAAAAACAAGGAAAATAACAAATAAAGAATATATTTATTGCATTTTCTTCTATATTTTTATTCTTTCATAATTCTTCAATATAACAACAAAATAATTACACATGATAAATGTAAAACTTTATAACATAACTGATCTTCAAAAGAAAATAAAAGGAGCAAATTTTTATTACAAAAAAAAAAAAAAAAATCTTGCATTTATGAAAAAAATATGATGCCAAAAATATGATACTTTCAATAGGTTTCAGTATCACAAGAAGAAAAAGATTCTTGCCTTTATGAAAAAGTAATAGAAAAGGACAAATTGAAATGAAAGGTTTTACCTTCATCATAATGAATAATAGAAATGTATTTACTCCTGTACAGAACATAAGATAAAATAAATTCTTTCATCTTTTCCTAAAAGTTATCCTTCGTGTGATATATCCTAAAGCAAGGAGTTATACACAGTGCTACATCACACACTAAACAGCAGTATCTGCTTTCCTTCCTTATCCTTTTTCCACTTGCATCTCGCTTTCTGCTACAAACTACACATTGTCTTGTGGGGTTACTTTTCTCTTCTGTAAGACGAAGAGGGTGAGGTACGCTACTTGGTCGTCCTACTTTCGATGACGTCACAGGTGTATGGTACTTTTTTATCGTCTCGTCGATCACTTTCTTATCCTTCCATTTTATTGCTGTTACTTTTCTTCTTTTGTAAGCCACTATACCGCCCTTCTGCAGTTTTTCTTGTTTCAATCCAGAGGGCATTACCTCTCTACTAACACGGACAGTGCCATACACATCTGTTTCATTTTCTGTCAGTAAATCTGCTAATTGGGGAGAGTTATAATAATTATCCATTGTAAGGCAGTAGCCTTTTTTCAGTAATGGCTTCATCAGCGTCATAACAATTTTTGAAGACACTGGAAGGTCTTCATAATCATTATCAAACATTGTTCCTTGACCTGTATAAATGACAAAATTCCAAACATATCCTGATTCTGATTCACACATGAAATATTTTATCCCAAATCTAGCTCTCTTTAGTGGCAAATATTGTACCCAACCAAGACGTCCTTTATGAAGTAAAAGACTTTCGTCTATAGCTACATTTTGCTAACAATGCTATTATAAAACTTCCAGATTTTGTTGAGCTTTGGGCAAGGAGGAGTGGCAGGGTCAAAATCCTCATTATTTGACAGATGCAAATACTGTTTTATTTTGCAAAATCTGCGGTATGGCATAATTTTAGCAAAAATTGGTGTATGTAACAAAGGCATCTTAGACCAGTAGGAAAATCCTCATTTCTTTTTCTCTGTTTCTGATTTTCCACTCGACTTTTGTTCAGCATTCCTGTTCGTCTCTGTGACAATAATGTCTAAAATGTTGTCATCAAGAAATGACTCAAAATACTGAATATATGTATTTTCTTCATCATCTTCAGTATTATATACATGATGAATTATATTATCACCAATAAAGGGAAATGCAGGCTGTGGAGGAGAGGGTGGTTTATCATCCGAAATTGTTATTCTTTGCCAGCCTTGGTTATCAGGAACATTATCGTCGTCATCTTCATCTGAAGTATCAGAGTATTCTGACGTCATATCGCCATCACTTTCGCTCCCTGAATCGTCCATTCCATCATAATACTCTGTATCACTGTCACTCTCACTACTCATGATAGTTATATCAATAATAATAAAAGAAAATCCCGGAAAAACAATGGAAATCCTGCCTGATGAAAGGACGCGTCTCCAATGGCCAACTGGCGCCAAAGGTAGCTACAATTTTCTAAAAAAAAAAAGGCCCTTAATGCATAGAAAAAAGCTTTCTATAGTGGGAGACTAGTATAAACAACAGCCGAGTTTACTGGGAGTTGCTAGGAAAGCGATAACAGAATTTCGAGTATACTCGGGCTTACTGAAATATGACGGTTATCTTAAACCCGAGAATACACGGGGTTGAGCGGGAAGAGGTTAAAGACTTCTTTCTAGAGTAATATCATGTGAGTTTCGGAGTGCGGACGTTATTTCCGTCTCTCGACAGGTACTGGGGTCCGTGGGGCACCTTTCTTGAAAAGGCCATGCGGTCCAGATCTTTTTTGGACTCTTAAAGTGCTAATCGAATCTTGTACTTGTCTCGCTGAAATGGCGTCGTCCAGTATAGGGCTGTGAACATCATCATTATTATTATATTATTATTATTATCCAGGTGACGAACCCTATTCGTGTGGAACCCCACCGACTTAAAATTCGAGAAGCTTCCGAAGAATATTAAGGCGTTCGTTCGAAAGGAATAACGGAAGGTAAAAATTGGGAGTACAGAAAGATGAGACAAGTCATTAGAAAACCAGATAAATTAACAAATATAAATAAATAAAAACTCAAGCAAAATTTTATTCCTGAAGTTTGTCTCGTTTTGAACTCCTGAGAGAACGACTTTCAGCGAAAAAGTCTCGAAATAACGAGCGAATGCCGTCTGCCGCCTTTGATTCTGAAACCTTGCCAGTTCTCTTTGTATTTTAATATTTTACTCGCATTTTTATATATTGATTTGTTAATTTGGAAGCTTCTGGAATTTCCAGTCGATGGCCCCCTTTGGTGGGGTCGCTCCGTACGAATAGGGTTCATCTTCATCCTCTAAATAATGTTAATAAATTAATATAATTAAACTCCAGCGACCAATATTTATAGACAGCTTTCGAGTTTTAGGTCCCTCTAACATTAGTTAAAATCTTCCTTCGAATGTAATTATTACCAAAATCACCCTGTTCCTTCCAGGACCCACTTTTCCCAAGTGCCGAAACTCCTGTGATGGAATTCTCGGTTTTATTGCCTCCAGTGCGCCTCGTGCTTTCACTGTAGGCGTTACTTAAGGCTCTGTGCATTGTCCTTTCAGCCCCAAGCTGCTACAACCCGTTTCATTTGATTTACTGTACCTCCTTGCATATTCTCAGCCTTCCATCTTACTCTGAACCCTCTCCTAACAATTGATTCATTGTGCAACTGCAAAAGATTCTTCTTCTGTTACACCTTTCGAACCTTTTACTCTCAACTTCCGTTTCGGCGCTGAATGACTTCATCGTAAGTCCCCAGAGCTTGCAATCTAGATGCTTTGAATTCTTGAAATTCTTGTATAAGGGAGAATAGTTTGTCTTAAAAGTTCGAGTCTGCCCGTGTGTCAATCTGAGAATGGCCGTTGGATCCTAATTTGGCTGATTTATCTTGCGTTATCGTTAAGTAGGTTGTCGAACGCCTTCAATAACTCATCTATTTTCAGTTTGTGACCTCACCAGGCTTCGTCTACGAGTGAAGGCGCAATACATTACTACCCTATTGCAGTTCAGCTTGTGTTTTGATATTTCGTTACGTTTTTATTTATTTATATGTTAATTTGTCTGTTTATCTAATAACTGCTCTCTCTCTCTGTATATCTCATAACCTTCTGATACTTCTTCCGAATGGACTCCTGAATATTCTTTGGAAGCTTTGCGAATTTCAAGTCAGTGGCCTCTTTGGTGGGGTCGTTCCTTATGAACAGGGTTCTTTAATCTCTGAATAATAATGATAATAATGATTAAATCTTATCAACAACATTTCTATACAACTTGACCATTGACAGCGACCTTTCTTTTGACATAAATTCCCGCCAAACTTCCTCCAACTCCTCTCAAATGATCAGAGGGCTGTAACACACATAGTAGCTATTTTCTTGTGAATGATTTGACTAAAATTACCCCCATCCCTTCCAGGACACACACATCTGCCCCGTTGCAGCCTCCGAGAAACTTCTGCGACGGCGATATTAAATGTTCTTTTCTCCGTCCAAAGCCCTGTAGGAGGTTTGCTTTTAGTTCACCTCATGTGGTTCACCGTAGGCGTTATTTGTGGGTATTTGCAATGTCTCCTCAATCCCTTTCCTTCCTATAACTGCAATAGGTTCCCCTCCTGTTAAACATTTCGAACCTCTCCGCCCTCGATTTCCGTCTCGGCGCCGAACGACCTGATAGGTCCCAGTGCGTGGGATTTGGCTTAAATTTATTCAATTCAAATTTATCTGTTTCCAGTAACTGATCTCTTAATGTACTTCCCATTTTACCTTCTGTTACTTCTCCCGAATGGACTCCTTAATATTCTCTGGAAGCTTCTGGAATTTCCAGTCGATGGCCCCCTTTGGTGGGGTCGTTCCGTACGAATAGGGTTCATCTTCATCCTCTGAATAATGATAATAATAAATTAATATGATTAAACTCCATCAACCAATATTTATAGACAGCTTTCAAGTTTTAGGTCCCCCTAACATAGTTAAAATCTTCCTTTGAATGTAATTATTACCAAAATCACCCTGTTCCTTCCGGGACCCACTTTTCCCAAGTGCCGAAACTCCTGTGATGGAATTCTCGGTTTTATTGCCTCCAGTGCGCCTCGTGCTTTCACTGTAGGCGTTACTTAAGGCTCTGTGCAATTTCCTTTCAGCCCCCAGCTGCTACAACCTGTTTCATTCGTTTTACTGTACCTCCTTGCATATTCTCAGTCTTCCATCTTACTCTGAATCCTCTCTTAACAATTGATTCATTGTGCAACTGCAAAAGATTCCCCTCCTGTTACACCTTTCGAACCTTTTACTCTCAACTTCCGTTTCGGCGCTGAATAACTTCATCGTAAGTCCCCAGAACTTGCAATCTAGATGCTTTGAATTCTTGAAATTCTTGCATAAGGGAGAATAGTTTGTTTTAAAAGTTCAAGTCTGCCCGTGTGTCAATCTGAGAATGGCCGTTCGATCCCAATTTGGCTGATTTATCTTATCGTTAAGTAGCTTGTCTAACGCTTTCAATAACTCGCCGTTTTTCGATTTAAGTCAGTCGCCCCTTTTGGTGGGTTAGTTCCGTGTGAATAGGGTTCATCGCCGGAATAATAATAATACGAGGTTTTTTCAAGTTCTGGGTTTCGTCTCGGCTAAAGTTGCGATGTCCGTAGCCTACTATCTTTTATTTATTTATTCTTGCAGCTGAAGTAACCGTTCCGTCTGTCGTTAGGCCGTACCGTTTCAACTCATTCTTCCTCGTTTTATCGATTAAAATCTAATTTAAGCACTGTAGGCATTACTTAGGGTCTTCGAAAGCGTCCTTTCCATAGCCCCTAGTTGCTACGACCTCATTAGTTCATTTTACTGTACCTCCTTCCATATTCTCTTTCTTCCATCAGACTTTCCACCCCGTCTAGCAATTTAACAATTGTTCCAGATTGCAACTGCATAAGCGCTTATAAGCCTTTGGCCCAAATTCTATATTCTATTCTAAAGTCTATATTATTCATTAAACCATATGTGGACTACGTTACATACAAGCTTAATTTGTTCTATAAATTAGGTTCTACAAAAGTTCGATAATTTCTTCGGCAGTTTGAGAAACCTTATTGCAACTTATTGCAAAGTGCACGTGAGCTTTCGAGTGGTGAATCTTAGCTGCAAGTCCTTTAAAAAATACTTTCTAAAAAGATTTTAATGATTATTTACGTATAAATATACTTTGATGTCGGGCTTCCCCGAAGTTCCGGAGGCCCTTGATTCCTCGTACTGTTGGACTGTGGGATAGTTCAAGCGAAGATGCGTTTATTCACCACCTTAGAGTAATTTGCTTTGTATTTGAATATTTTATCTTAGTTTTATCTTTATTGATTTGTCTTTATTTTTTATCTTACTTTATTTTCTTTAATAGTAAGTGATCTCGTTTGTAGTTTGTTTCAGACGAACGCCGCGTTCTTTGGTAGTTTGAATTTCAGGTCGACGGCCCTTTTGTGGGCTCGTTCCTTATGATTAGGGGTCCATCTTCTAAATAATAATAATAATAAATAATTTAGGATTGACAGCCGATTTAACGAAGGGGTTTCGTAGGCGCATCGGAAAACGAAACCTGGCATCGTTGCTTGAACTTTTGGGTTTTAATTGCATGTCCACAGTCTAACAGCATGAGGAATAAAGGACCTCTGGAACTTCGAAGAAGTTTGACTTAAAAATAATAATAAATATATTATTTCAGTAGATGAAACCTATTCACACTGACTTGCAATTCAAGCTTCCAAAGAACGTTGGTCTCGGCCTCCCACCGCAGACCCCACACTGCGGCAGTAACTGCTCACACTGTAGGCATTATTACGAAGGTTCTTTTGCAGTGTCCACACCCCTAGCTACAACGCCTTTCGTTCATTTTACTGTACCTCCGTTCATATTCTCCTTCTCCCACCTTGCTGTCCACCCTCTCCTGAAAGTTGGTTCGTAGTGCAACTGCTCTGAGGTATTCCTCCTGTTGAACCTCTCAAACCTTTTCCGTTTCAGCGCTGAATGACTACGTAGGACCCAGGGCTTGGCCTTAGTTGTGAATTCTATATCCTATTTATCTATTACTCCCTTAGTTTATTTCCACCCCTGCACGAATTATCGCCTCTCAGATTTGATTCGAAGGCGTGACACTAGTTCGTGAGGTCCCCCACTCGATTTCGCTCGCGGTCGGGCAACAAAGACGTGACTTGTAGAATCTCGTACGCGATTCGAAGTTCGATCGAAGATGCATTGCTACACTAATACGATTCCTCCTTCATTGTAATCCATTTTTATCAGTTTATTAATTTATTTTTTCATTTTTAATAACATATGAATAGGTTTCATCTACTGAATAATAATAATAATAATAATCTTTGGAAGCTCGAATTTCAGGTCAGTGGCCCCTTTGGTGGGCTTGTTCTGTACGAATAAGGTTCCTCGTCTTCTGAATATAATAATAACAATGTTCGATTAATTCTTAAGGACACGACTTCGTCCTGCATCGAAACGACGTCTCATTCTGTCTCCTCCTTCTTCCCACAGATGCCCGTCTCTTCAAGGAGAAGTTCGACGAGGCGAGAGGCATCGTGACCGTCGCAGAGGTCAAGAGCAAAGAGGGCGAGTCCGAGAAGGAGGGCAAGGACTCGACCCCCAGCAGCACCAGCAGCCCCTCGTCAGAGAGCTCGGCAGAAGCCGTCGAATCCGTCGCCAAAGATCTGGAGAAGTTGGACGTCAAAAAGACGACGACCGCCGCCGCCGCCACCGCAGACGTCAAAGAGTGACTCGCTCTCTCCTCTTTCGTCTGTGAGGGGTGAATGGGGATGTGCATGTGTGTGTGTGTGTGTGTGTGTTGGGTGGGGTACTATAGGGGGTAAGATGGAGGTGCCTCTTACCCCTAAAATTCCTTGGGGAGTAATGTTTAGCGTTATTGCATTATTATCATGATTCTTTTTCCAATGCCTTCAACGACATGTCGGTCGCTCCGTTCGTCTTTTGCCGAGGGCCGTTTCGTTTTGTGAGTCTTAGTTTTGTCGGCTTTCCTCCCCGCCGAGTCCAGCACTTGTTGTTGAGCCCGGCCTACGTCGTAGGCTCGGGAGCTACGGTCGATTGTCGAGCAGGGACCCTTTTATATTTTTTTTGTCTCGGAACCGTCCCGACAACTCCGTGGAAATCCTGTCGGTTTGTCGCGAGTGGTGCCTTGGGGTCTGTACGAGGCCTGGCCCCGCGGATTGCGTAAAGGCGATCGATTCCCTGGTTGGCCTGGATGCGAATTGCGACCGTAGAGTTTGACTTTGGAGTTGGTCAGTGTGATTCAGAGGCTTCGATCTTCGAGCTCCCTGGAACAGAAGTTAGACTTTGGAGTTGGTTGGTGTGGTTTGGAAGCTTCGATCTTCGATCTTCCTGGTACAGAAGTTGGACTTTGGGATTAGTTGGCGTGATTTGGAGGCTTTGATCTTCGATCTTCCTGGTAAAGAAGTTAGACTTTGGAATTAGTTGGCGTGATTCAGAGGCTTCGATCTTCGATCTTCCTGGCACAGAAGCATGACGTTCCAACGTTGAAAGGGACATTTTGGTCGAGAAATAACGACCCAAGACCAGAGGAGGGTGTTTAACGGCAATTGTTTCGTGTAGTGGGTATGTTATACCACTCACGAAGCTCGCAAGTTTCTGAAGTGGGCATGTCATCGCTTCCGGAAGATCATAGCTTTGTGTAGTGGGTCTGTTATCACTTAAGGAAGGTTGTAATTTTCAGCACGGTCGCTCCAGGGAGCTCGTAAGTTTGTCGTCACTCCTGAAGGTCGCCGTGGGTGCTGGACGCCGAGACACTTTTTCGGTGGGGAGGAGGTTTCTAAGTCACGCTCTGACCAAAATTTGTAAGTCTTTTTGTTCATCTTTATATAAGTTGTAAGGCATTGCATTGCACTGTTCCAACGGCATCTATCCATCACCCATCATTGTACTGATTTCATTCAGATTCCTTGTAATTTTAGTTAGTAGTTTCAATGTGAAGTGTACGAAGAAAAGAAAAATGTCCTGTACGTGCCTTTGAGACAAGTTCGTTGAGTTTTTACACATTATTTTTCGTTCTGATTTTTCTTTTTTTTGGCGGCCGAGGAGTGGTTTCGAAGGGGGCCTGAATTTGAGCACCACTGTCTTTGTCCACTCCCCTCTTCGAGACGGCTCCTCCTGCCGCGCTAGTACTGATGCGGAAGTGCTAGGTACTAAGGAGTATAAATATATACATTATATATATTATAGAGTATATTGTATGTAAAGGGTGTTTTTTACCATGTACCGTCGTCGGTGAACGACTCATTATTGGCCTGTGTGATGGAGCGTAGCGGTAGGTGGCTGCCGACGTATACTTCCGCGTCGGCTTGGGAGGGCCCGGGGTGTGGATGGTTGTGTCGGGAAGGTCTCTCGTTCGTTCCCCTTGCGTGTTGAGAGTCTTCGGAGGCGTTCGGTCGGTTGTCACGAGTCGAAACGATCAAAGTTTTCCATTCCCGTTTTGTGTTTGGGACGTTCGCGCACGACCAGAAGGTCGGTTTGTGAGTGCGTTTGTTCGGAGCGCGTGAAGGGCAGGAGGGGGCCAGCGAATGAACAGCGCAAGCTTTGGTCTGGGCGCGGCGCCGTCGAGCGGTGCGGAGTCTGCGCCCCGATTCTTCACGACGGTTTGTGTGGGTCCTTAAATCTTTTTGTCGGAGATCGGGGTTTGTGTAAGGGCCTAGATCTTTTTGTCCAAGTGTGGGAGAAATGAGAAATGTCTGCTGGGATTCTTTCCCACATTTTGTGAATTGAGACGCGTGGGCTGTGCCCATTTACGTGGATGGAAGGTGCGTCGAAGCACAGCTTAGTTTTAACGTAACGAGAGTCGTCGCAGTGTTGTTTTTAGGTCTTCGTTTTGCGAGGAGAAATGTGTCTTTTAAAGTTTTAATCACGTTTGATGTTCCGAGTGTTGAGTCGCAGTTTTCGTAAGGTTTTTTGAATGGTCCGACCCCTCGTAGTTAATCCCTTTTCAGAATGCAAGTTGAAATTTGACACTTTATAAAAAAGGAGTCCTGGAAATTTACTCCCTTTTCGGAATGTAAGTTGAAATCTTGACATTTTATAAAGTCTCCCGGGGTGGACCGCTGCCGGAACTTCGCAGCTGCGTCCTTCGTTCTCTGGCCAAACGGGGAAAGACCTCCCTGTTAACCCTTCTTTTTTTGAGTTGCAGCTTTTTCAAGTCATTCCACTTTTAACCGTATTATGATTTGAGTTCCGAGGAGGAGACTGTGTTAGGTTTTTGGAAACGGGGACTTGGGTCACCTTGTCTGAGACCCTGTCTCCGATCTCTCACGAGTTTTGGAGACTGGGTCTCCCGTTTGGTACGAACTCTAGGCCGAGTCTTTGTTTTGACACGAACTCGGGATTGAGTCTTTGTTTTGGTACGAACTCTTAAACTTGTTCTTCATTTTGGTATAAACTCTAAACTTGTTCTTCGTTTTGGTACGAACTCTAGACCGGATCTTCATTTTGGTACGAGTACAAGACTGGGTCTTTATTTTGGTACGAACTCTAGACTGGATCTTTGTTTTGGTACGAACTAGAGACCGGATCTTCGTTTTGGTACGAACTCTAGACCGGATCTTCGTTTCGGTCCGAGTCCCAGACCCGAGTCTCCGTTCCGCAGGAGCGTTTCCGAGCGTTCTCCGAATCCCACCCCCTCTTCCTGAGCCCCGGAAAGCGGCACGGCCCGCCACTGCTCTATGTGACTGCGTAGTAGCTTAAGAATTTTTAGGGAGAGAGAGAGAGAGAGAGAGCGAGTATGTGTGTGATCTGTGTCGCCGCCGTATCCGGCAAAAGAAGAAGAAGAAGAAGAAGAAGAAACTTTTGGTGACAAATCTTGCGCATGAAGCTTTGTAATACAAAAAAACAAAAAACAAAAGAAGAATCTGTGATGCAGAATTACTATTACTATTATTATTATTATTATTATTTTCTGTATAATTTTTTTTTTTTGTCTCTTAAATTTGAAATAATAATGAAACAATAAACATCCATGGCGCGTTTCATTTGCGACCTTTGTACACTTTTGGGGAGAGAGGTCGAGTGCAGGTCAGGTCGTGACCTCCGTACGGCCTTGAGGAGAGAGGTCAAGTATAGGTCAGGTAATAACCTCCATACGGCCTTGAGGAGAGAGGTCGAGTATAGGTCAGTTAATAACCTCCGTACGGCCTTAAGGAGAGAGGTCAAGTATGGGTCAGCGACTGACAAGTTCGTGGTCCTGCCGAAAATATAGGGGTCATATTGGTCAAACTATTAAAAAATATGATAAAATATTTATCGAAAAGAGAGAACGATAGAGAGAGAGAGAGGAGTTGAACAGCCTTGTAAGTATATATAACTGGATTTAGAGTAATATATATATATAAAAAAATATATAATATATATATATAATTATATATATTTATAT